>NC_071257.1:26831180-27131180 GCF_023375685.1 Ictalurus furcatus | reverse complement strand
ATTTTTTTAAATACACTTCTCATTACCAATCAGGTGAAATGCTGTAAACCTCCGCCCACAAAAATGTATGAGATTACGCTAACGTAAAATCAAAGTGAATCTGGCTCTTGTCGTGTCTAAATGCAGGTTATATGCGACTCAAACTCTCAGCATAGACAGAGATGAAGTTGGTGTGTTGCGGCGTTTACTGTGAACCGAGCCGCTCTGAAACACTGATGAGCCGCACACACTCTGAGTGTAACACAGTCACACGGGTTTATCATCTCAAACAGCAACCAGCCAAAATACAATCTAAATCTTCTTTACAGTGTCGGTTCGGTTGCATTTTTAAGACCTTTGAAATGTTGATTTAAGACATTTTAATGCTAATTAAGGCCTTATTTTAACATTAAGGATTTTAAGACTTTTTAAGGACCCGCGGACACCCTGTATATAGATCTGAGCATCAATACAGAAGAACAATTTATCTTTACACCTTTATTACGCACATTATTACTTGAAAAGAAAATATCAAGCAATTCTCTGCCAAAATAGAAACACAAAAATACGCAACATAAGAAAAGAAAATTATGATAGCTTATATACAAAAAGAAAACATTAAATGGTCTTACACAAACATTAGGCAGCTAATTTGTTTAGGTTTTTTCCAAAACAACTTTCATGTCCCATGTCCTTTCCCCTTCATGAATTTAGTTTTAGACAAATATCAGACACCAGTGTGTATTCATGTAGTACTCATATGCAGTATCTCACAGTTAAGACTAACAGCGAACAGTTGCAGAATAGATCTCTTTTGCTTTCCCTACAATAAAAAGCATTTACACTCACTGCAGCAGTAACAAACAGAAGCTGCAATGCACTGACATGCAGTGAAACAGTTGTCCAAATTCAGAGTCTCATAAAAATAGCATTAGTCTAAAATGTTTGCTAACATTAACACCCGGGTGTGGAGTCACTGGGGATTTTCAGAAAGTAAGACAGCAGAAGTGGACTGAACAACAAGAGCCACAGCCATTTTTAGTGCCTCAAGCACAAGCTTTTGCAGTTTAATCTTCCTTTTCTGCTTCAGGCTAAAACACCATACCACCAAACAATTAAATTTTCCATGCTGCATGTGATTCTTTTCCTCAGATGCAAGATGCAACAAGAGAAAAACAATCATCACCTGTAATAACACGTGAGTTTAGGCAGTACCCGACCCTGGTACATTTGATGCCCTTTGCAAGCTCGTGTTTTTCCCCATGGTAACGTAAAACAATGTTATTTTGCAGGTGTGCAACCTCATATTTTTACCCCATGGAAACAAGGCATGCTTAATTGAAACTCAGAGTTCCTTGGGACATGAAATAATATATAATTTGTTTGCAAGCATTTAAAATATTCCTTTGGGGTATTGATGAATTTGGCATATTTTTGAAAGAAAACTACCATTAGAACTACTATTTAAAAAAGTAGTTTTAATGACAGTTATTTCTAATTTTTTGTTAGAACTAAAATAAATAGTTTCTCTTAAAGATTGGGTGAAAAATATGAATTATTGTGGGTTATGTGTTTATGTATGAAGGGTCCCAATAATTCTAGAGGGCACCGTATATAGATAACTGTATGCTGCCAGTGTTGCTGGGATTGGCTCCAGATCTACTGAAACTCTGAGCAGGACAAAGCGGTTAATAAAGATGAATGAACGAATGAGCAAACTAATGGATATACACAATGTTTATGGCTATTGCTGCTCCTGTATAACCAAATAATCAGGTGTAATACAAAACCAATGTTTGAACAGAGAAGTCACAAGTTTGTTACAGACAACATCACACAGAAAGTGCTTGTAGTTACTAATTCCCCAAGAATTAGAGGGCAAATGCATTTTCACACAGGCCCAGTTGGTATTGGATAACTTTTTCGGTTCTATAAATATCATTTAAAACGCTGTATATTGTGTTTAATCAGGTTGCCTTTGTTTTATCTTAGATTTTGTTTTAGTTTCTGAAACTATTTAGTATGAGATATACACAAAAACAGAAGAAATCTGGATGGGGCAAATACTTTTTCACAGCACTGTAGAGTACAAACATGCATACTAATAAATATATAATGTTTGAAGTGTGAACAAACTTTGGGACAAGCAAAAGCATTTCAATACTCAAAAGAGGAAAATGAATGTCAAGACCTTTCTTCCCTGTTCCAAGAGCTTTTACAATGACCTATCATAGCTTCTAACAAACAAACCACACTGGCACTTATACACAGCACATAACACAGCTAAAATAATCGATTTCACTTCTATATATTTTATGCATGCTTGAATATGAACTAACAGGTGAATAAAAATGTGTTTGTTTTTGTAAAATTATGAAATGAAGCCAGTGTTTGTTGGTGGACAAATTGTATTTTCCTCTACTGTAATTGGAGTTCTAAGATGCTAAACACACCAGTCAGTTAATCTCAATTATTTCATTAAATCTCATTTAATTCCTTTAAATTTTAACCCAGTATACTTTGGGGTCTGTATGTTGCAGCCACTGAATCTTGATTCTACTGCATGAAGAAATCTCGAGGAAATACTAACATGTCTCACAATTTCATGAAGAAACATATTAGTACATTACAGAAGTGAAGAAGTGCTTTGCCTGGAGAAAATGGAGCACGATGAATAGGGATGAGCAAAAAGAACTGATGAAGCAGGGTGGTGGTTGGGGGAACAGTAGCGTTGTAAAAATATGTTCTGGGCAAACCTCTCATTCCTTAATGCTCTGATATCTGCAGGGACTAGTACCTGCCTTCCCCAGCACCAATTACTAGCAGAAAAATGTCCACACTTTTGGCCTATCCAGCAGTACAGAGGAGCTCCAGCAGAACTCAATTCATTGTGGTAATGAGCCTTTGCCCGTGCAATTTCTCACAGACAGCCCAATCTGCGCTGCACAGCACACACAACGCTTTGCATGAGGCTACAGCTTTGCGGAGATCAATGCCATGATTTATTGCTTTTTTTCATTAAGCTGAAGTATGCGCTTTTCTTGGCTGAAATTTTTCAAATTAACGCCATGCACCCATGACAGCAAAGAGCTGCAAAGTGTACATTTCATCTCTGGATACAAAAGTAAGAAGAAAAGTGTAATTATTAGGGTTCTTCTTTCCTTTCTTTAGGATGCATGCATTCTGCACTAGCACTATTTACTCAACATACGCCTTTATTCATTCCGCATGACATGACTTATTCGTCTGTAGATAACAGTAATAGCTGCAATCTTCAAAAATCGTCTTTTATAGTTTTGTGCAGTTATGCATTTTTAGTATATGAATGAACTATGGCACCCAGGTGAGGTGAGAGGTGAAATGGCCTGCTTCTCGCTGTTTTCAGTCCGTCTGAATGTGTTCTGGCACCACAGATTCACTCAACCTTTGGTAAATAGAAAGGCCACTTCTCTAACTTTTTCCATTTACTTATGTGGATTTGAGATATCACAACTTTAGCTCCTGTGAAAATTCTTATCATGTTTTTGTTTGGTGTCAGAAAGACCGCTAATGTAGCTGGATGGTTCAATATGGCTGTGAACATTAGAATTCCAAACACCATGCTACAGTATGTCAGTTCAATTAACCAGTTTTCATAGGAAATAATTAGAAATCCAGGTCATTTGGGGATGTCAGTGAAGATAAATTGCATTCCATTACTTTGTGTAAAGATGGGGACTCACAGTGTGACAATCACACACCCCAATATCATGGATTTTGGTAGATTATGACTTACGGTGACACACTGAGCACCACATCTAAAAATAACAGTTCTGTGTCATTGTAGTAGTGTCACATGTAGTAGGCATGTAGTGCAATCTTATCTGTCAATCCTATCAATCTTATCTATTTAGTGCTCCAAATATTTGTATCTGTATTTGGATTTAGACAGTTTGTTGTTGTTGTTGTTGTTTTTTAATAAACAGACTGCACAGTTGCACAGTTATTATTGTCCACACCTTTTTAATAACAAATTCAGTTGGTTTTATTTCCCAAAATATCAACAAACTAGTAATCTAATTTACACCACCACGACCCTGATCAGGCATTTACTACGGATGAATGAATGAATGCTGCAAATACATCGCTGTAAATAACCCCTATTCATATTTACATTTGCATCTGTGTAGAACGCATTATCTGTTCATATCAAATAATGTATTAGCATTTGATTACATCCATAATGTGTGGCATAATGATAACAGTAGAAACAATGAGCATAACTAGTGAAACCCTCATTTGTATATAATCAGTAAGAATAGGCACAGGGAGAGGAATGAAAGATCAAGACAATGGGTGCGTCTCAATCAGCTCCCTAGTTTAGTAGTCATGGCACTGATCAGGGAGGTGGCCATTTTAAGGGCTGTCTCGATCATAAAATCCTTCCAGTGCACTGGAGCCTTCGTTCCCTAAACAATATATAACAAGGAGCATTGATGCTCACTATGTTCTTTTACTGGAAATGACATCATATATTCAGAAGCCTCTCAGCTTTAAAAAGAAAATGAGGGACGACTTCATCTACAAATGTAAGCAGCTTGTTATCGTTGATGTAGCTCTCAATTGATTACTTATATTAGTGATTTTAACTTTAGTGTCCCAATTTGTAGTGGGCCAGGGTCTCAACTCATGTACACGATATATTGATTCCTTTCCTAGGGACCTAGGGAGCTGATCGAGACATACCCATTGTGATAAAAAGAAAGAGAAGGGTGAGTGTTAATTAAGAAGGTCTGCACTCTCTCTCCAGTGCTCGCTCGGGCTTGGATGTATGGTGTCTAATAGGTTTTATACCACAGTGCTCTTTTGGGCTCAAATCTGATTGGTCAAAAGTTGTTGATTAATTTTCCTAGAACAGCTTAGGCAATACATTCATTTTACTACGTTAGCATTTCTATATGATCTTATCGAGGGCTCTGTATGGGGACGGTGCACATAAATTGACTGAAAAAGCATATGTCATGTGACTTAAATCTAGAGTGTAAAGGATTTGTAACAGTCAGAGGCTAAGCTGTAACTACACAGTAAAATCCACAGTGTTGAATTAACACCTACACTGTTTATTAACGTCTATTCTGACACAAGTGAACACTGAAAGAGTTAAATTGAAGTCACTCAGGATAAGGGCATCTGCCAAATGCCATAAATGTAAAAAAGAATAAGTTCAGGGAGAGATTGGTTTTACTCACATAGTCGTCGTAGGTTTTATGTGTGGCCTGCAGCAGAGGTGCTCTGTATCCAGGAGTCCCTGCTGTTCCTCTGGCCCGCGGTGCTGAGACGCCTCTAGTTAGCATGGTGGTGGGCAGGGACGCACGTGTACCCACGGTTCCCCTGGGCACTACAGCTCCTCGGCCAGGTGGAGGAGGTGGCACTGCTCCCCCTCGACCCCTGGTAAGCAAAACATAGGAATGGTAATGTTTGCATTCTGCAGTAAGGCACATAACTCTAACAATGTGTCCCTGAAAAAAAAAAAGATTGATTGACAGTAGTGCATTAATATCAAGGCTACTGAAAACATTGTTATCTGACTGCTTTATACGGTTCCCTGCTGAAATATGAATTGATTGCTGCACCACAGCCTCACTTACAGCTAAAAACACTATAGAAATAATGCTGGTCCTGATAAAGTGTGCTCAAGGATATAAAAGAAATATTTTTGGGTACGATGCGATGAAGCATTTTCATCAGGAACATTTATAGAGGTCACAGATAGTGGAACAGTCAAACATTCAATGCGAAAGAACTCAGTGACGCACACTAAGTAGTTTGTCAAATAGATGCGTCAGTGCTGCAGTTAAGGAGGCCACTAAATCAGACATCTCTGGCCTTTTCTGATGCATCAGCTACTTTTCAAGGATGAAAACGTTCATGAGCTTCTCACAGAGAACTTTTCAGTCAGCGTTGTCACTGCCTGTCACAGAATCTGAAGCAAATGTGCCTCCCTCAGTGTTATAATCACTGTACTTACTGAATAACACATAGTAGTTTGGTAGACTTTAGGAGGTTCACATACAGCATATAACAATTTTGAAAGTGCCCCTAGCTGGGTTTCCATTCAAATGTTTCTCGATTTTAAACTAAAAATAATCAACTAAAATCCTAAAGCTTATGTAAAAGTGATTAGGAGGAAAAAGTGCATATTTGTTTTTCCCTTGTAAAAAGAAGGAAAGGAGATGTAATGTTTGATATTCATTCATTTATCTTCAGAAACTTCTGGTCAGGGTCATGATGCATTTGCTGTTGCTTGATTAAATCAAGAATAACTTATGTTTCTTCGTCTATCCAAACAGTACAGTGTCCTCTGCGGGCATGTCTGTCTTTAGATACGTATACATACAGTGCTGAAGCATGCCCCCTACATCATCATTTATTCGAAAAACCCATTTCCATCACTGTTTTAAATAGCTCATCTTTATAAAAGAGACCTTTTTCCAGCTTAGCCAAGTGTAAAAAATATATTTTACGATATTTAGGCTGGATAGAAAACCCCATTCTGATTATCTGTAACAGTCCAAGGTCATTCTTCTTTCACACCTTCTGGAACGTAATCGGCTAGTATGATGATGCAGAAATCTGGTCTTATTCACAATCTTTTATGAAAACAAGCACCAAAATCCCAAAGATGAAATAAAGGGTAAATCAGCTTTTAGAGGTCTGTTAACATCCTGTTTTTAAGTTGGATTTGGACCTGCTTTGACATAGGAAACACACTGAAATGGGTGAAAATCATGGTGAGAGCAACCACAGAATCAACGGTGATTATTAGAAAGAAAAATACAAATTCCTATTCTAAAAAGATGAAAAAAACCCAAAACTTTATTTTAACATATAGACCCACAACATACTACCATTTAACATCCATTTTTATTTTAGACCAACACATCTTATGATTGTAAATTTATATGCATTCAAGTTATGGACGATTATGCTTATGGTGAGGGATAGGGTTAGCTACACAGCTTTTCTTA
Source organism: Ictalurus furcatus (assembly GCF_023375685.1). Taxonomy (NCBI): domain Eukaryota; kingdom Metazoa; phylum Chordata; class Actinopteri; order Siluriformes; family Ictaluridae; genus Ictalurus; species Ictalurus furcatus. The sequence goes on along the minus strand of NC_071257.1, from coordinate 27,124,194 downwards.
TGACTGGGAATAAAAATACAATAAAATTGCTGCTTAATACACGATCTCCATGAATATCACAAACATTCTTCTTGGTAGAATTGCTCAAGCTCTGTTAGGATGGTGAACAGCAATTTTCAAATCTTGCCACATATTCGCAATTGGATTCGTAATTTAGGCTTTGACTGGGGCATTCTAATGGATTCAGGTTCTTACTTTTGAGCCACTCCAGTGTAGCTTGCAATGTTCTTAGGCTTGTTGCCCTGCTGGAAGCCAAGATTTCAATTAATGCTTTTCCAGAATTTTTTTTTCAAGACATGTTTTGATAGCTCCTTGGACTTCATGATGTTGTTTGTTTAGGTATGTTCTCTGACATAACTCCATGGTCCTCCAGTAACAAGTGTATTTCTACTGAGATCATATGATATTCAACTGGTCATCTTCATTCTACAATATGTCTTTTGATAGCAACTGGTTGCACTAAAATTAATTTAGGGGTACCACAGCAAGGGGTGAATACTTACGCAATCACAACTTTTATGTTTTTTTTTTACTGGCAAAAAATTGTGTGAACTTTATTCACTCCCCCCGCCCCCAACGTCAATATAATGAGCTACATAATATAGAGTCAAAATAATTCCTATACTGTATGGTGGCTTAGTGGTTAGCACGTTTGCCTCACACTTCTGAGGTTGGGGGTTCGAATTCCACCTCCCCCCTGTGTGTGTGGAGTTTGTATGTTCTCCCTGCACTTCACAGGGTTTCCTCTGGGTACTGTGGTTTCCTACCCCAGTCTAAGGACATGCATTGTAGGCTGATTGGCATTTTGTGAATGTGTGTTTCCGACTGTGCCCTGTGATAGGTTGGCACCCCATCCAGAGTACCCCCCGCCTTGAGCCCCGAGTTCCCAGGGATAAGCTCCAGGGTCTCCCACAACCCTGTGTAGGATAAGCAGTACAGAAAACGGATGGATGAATGGATAATTCATGTAATCGCAATTAAATCTATTTCAGTTCCAGCTTGTTACACTATAAAAGGGGGGTGAATACTTATGCAAGGCATGGTACATTACAAAATACAGATTGTGGAAAATACTAATTGTAACTTTAATCACAGATACAAATTTTGTAAGTGACCCAAAAAGAATCCAGGTCATTTAATTTTTACCAGAATACTGTGCTCTGGGATTGAACTGTTCGGTTTTTCACTCATTTTATAATAGGTGAAGGAAGGTTGTTCCCTGAAATTACTGCCCGGTATATTACTATCCGCTTGGAAAAGTTTTTCAAAGTTGTATCTCTTCGAATAATGGACTGACCTTCATACATAGCTGAGTCTAGTTGAGTAGGTGTGCCAGTCTGAACTTCTTTTGATCATAGATGTATATAAGAGTTTTTAAATTGAATCCGTCTGCTTCCGTTCCACCTTATTTGCTCTGGTTATGTGCTCTAACACAAGCTTGTAGCACACACACTTATATTTGAGGACTCTATTCAGCAGAAAACATGGCCTCAAGCCATGAACTGGACTCTTTCTAGATTTCTGTTTTATTTACTCTGAGTTGCCAGTTTATCAGGTTTTTAGATAGATGCATCTAATAAAAAGGCAATTCAGTATATTATTACGTATTCTGTAGCAAAGACTGGGAAGGTTTCAATCAGGAAACAAAACCAACACAGAATAAATATTCACTGTTGGGAATAATATACTTTTTGATTGACCTGCTATGTGACTGCTATTATGGATAGCAATATATAAGTAAAACATGTAGTTTTTGCTCTATAGCGTGATTAGACTGATAGCGTTACTGGTTTCCTACATCACCCACAATGCTGTTCCAATACCTGGTGATAGTGCTGAAATGGGATTTAGCTCTTGCTTCATCTCTACCTACAGAGAGCGATGCAGCAGTGCTTTAGTTCTTTAGCGCTCTCACCTCCTTATCTCTACACTCTACTCAGACAGATCTGCTAATACCGACCATCAGCATCATTACGCTTGGCATTTCTAACCAGCTGAGCCGAATCTCTGCCGTAATTCAGCGCAACTGCTTCGTATAGCTGCATTCTTGAACTTCGAGTTCAGTGCTTTCTATCTTCATGAATTCTACACTGGATTTCTCATTATTATGAGAGTTCTCTTTAATATGCGAAAGGAAGCTCTTGCTCTTTTGATTTGAGCTAACAGTGAAACTTGGTCGATATTCCTTATGTTTGAGATGTTTGAGAAAATTTTCTCCTATCAAACTCCATTGTAAATGTGCTAGCAATGATCACGTGACATCAATGTGGCAGACAACCACTAATTTCACCAGCCAACAAATAAATCAGCACCTATATTTTTACAAATATCACAATATAAACAAATCTCATTATGATGTAGCATGTAAGCAGTATGAATGGAAGAACAGCAGGCTATACAGCAGACTAATGACTTGTGTATACTACAGGGATGGTAAATCTGTCTACCAACAACAGAGCTGCATTTTGAATCCATTACCACCTGAGGTAGTGCAAGCTGTCACTCTGTCAAGGGAATCCTGCTTCTTCTGAAACTATTACAAGCCAGGGCAAGTGTAGAACATATAAAATATAAATTAAAGTAGAGAACATATTTGAGATATTAGCCGCGTGAGTAATGTATTATAATAAGCCTAAGATGTGTTTGATGAGGGGCAATTAAAATTTCATCTGATAACCTCATCGAGTCACTTTGAGCCAGAGGTGCTTAGGGCACATTATAACCAAGCACAACAGATGTCTGGTTCTGAAAACTGGCTTGCACATTTCACTGCTTTTACATTTCAGTATTTTCAGAAGCTTCTCCTAGGGGATGAATAAGATATGACTGTCAGTCTACGGTATGTACAGTATTTCTTTTTTATTTAGCTACTCAATCAAAATGACATTCATTCAGCTTTGACCTATGATGACTTCAATCTCCAGAAAGCTAAAGGTGTTGAGTCTGAGGCATAGCAGACATGATATAAAGGATGGACGGGTCCATACCGTGTTGCAGCTGTGGAGGTGAGCCGTATGCCACGTCCTCGGACACTCCTTCCTCTGCTTGGGTCGTCAGAGCCATTTAGGTAGGACAGCTCACGCAGCTGCTCTTGCCTGATTTCATCATTGTAATCCTGCGGGAAGAGAAAGCGGCATGCCGAGCGTTGAACACTAAAAAAGACACCACGTGAGCCTAGAGAGCCTACAGATGTTGGTCTTAAAAAAATCATATTGGTCTTCATTTTCCATTACTCCATTAGCCTTGCACATCTAGTTCAAATCTGAAGAAGCAAAAGGACACCAAGCATGTCTTGATTACAATAAGTAATAAGTATTGCACCACTTAGTATTTTCACTAACACTTTATTTATAGTGATGGGTGATGAGTATCACTATCACCCAAGCATACATTATATAAATAAATACTTATTCCAACATTATCTTTGTTAATTTTGAGGACAAGATGACATAATAATAAGTCATGACATTAATTTTTGTTGTCACTTACATAGAGGCTGAATTACATAAATGTCACAATAATTAACTTTGCAGCTCAGTGAACTGTAGCTTTACTACTAGTGTCAGCACTGATCTGACACCCAGTATCGTTAACGAGCCAATACCAGCAAAATAAAAAATTTAAAAATGCAGTGGATAGCGGAGAAAACAGCGGATGTTGGCTCCTGTAAAAAATGGAACTGAAAATGGATTCGGAAAAGAAATTTATTTTTAAAGCTGTTAATGTTTACATATGAAGAGACTTGACTGTTTTATTCTATTTGTTAGGATTGATTTTATTTTAATTATACTTATATATTATTACTTATATTATTACATTTCTTATATTTACATTTTGGAGGGGTTGGGGGGTGGGTGGGGCCTGTATGTTCTCCTCGTGCTTTGGGGGTTTCCTCTGGGTACTCCGGTTTCCTTCCAGAGTCCAAAGACATGTTGTAGGCTGACTGGAATTTCTAAAGTGTCCATAGTGTGTGAATGTGTGTGCGATTGTGCCCTGCAGTGGGTTGTGCGCAAGTTCCAAGAGATAGATAGGATCGAGGTTCCCCAGCAACCCTGTGTAGGATAAGCGGTATGAAAAATGGATGGATGAATTTCGATTTTCCTGAAATAAGTAAGTAATAATTGATGACGGGATGTTGAATTATTAGAAATATAATGCGCACGTAAGATTGTAATGTGTCAGGAGGCAAAGCGGAGGCTTAAGCCATTGATATGCAATTATTGAAGGGAGAGAGTAAGAGAAAGAAAGAAAGAGAGAGAGCATGTGATAAGCATGTATAAATATTTATTTATTTATTCATTGTATTTTCTACAGTAATAAAAAAAATCCCTGTGAACAAGCAGGCTTAACAATATTTATTTATTTATTTATTCTATTTTTATATTATCAGCATGAACCCATGAAACGGCAGCATGAAAAAAATCTGTAAACTCTCTTTCTCTCTCTCTCTCTCTCTCTCTCTCTCTATATATATATATATATATATATATATATATATATATATATATATAATAACTGCATATCAATGGCTCAAGCCATTACTAGCTCTAAAATGATGTTTTGAAATTAGCAACAGAGGCTTGAGATGGGATGTGTAATAAATTAGTTCCATACACAAAAGTGCTTCTAGGACAAAAAACTTGACAAATGTCTTGAAATAAAACATCTGAACAATGTCTTGAGGTGTGGTAACTGTGGTCTAAGCAGAATAATTGATTCTGGACCATTGAATTTTTAGAAAATAATGCACACCCGAGGTGTAACATATAACTCCGCTTCGCATCGTGACAGTATTACCACCTCAGAGTGTGCATTGTTTTCTAATAATTCAACATCCCGGACTCAATCATTCCTTACATATTTAACCAAACAAAACCAGGCACATCAAAAAGTAGCAGAATGTTCTTCTGGAGTCTTTATCTTTGTTCTGGAATATTTTTGCAGATGTTCCACAACATCAGATGTATTGTTTTTCTATAACAGCATGCCAAGTTGTGTTTTATTCCTTACATACTGTACTAAATAGCAGATATTTTTGCTCAGGCTTTAGGCTGTTGCAGAACAAATGTGCAGTAGACCAGTGATTCAAAATGCACACAATCCATCATTCACATACTTCCACCAGAAAACATGTAGCCACCACGCACTGTTACAGAAATCGAAGAATTTCACAACATGCATTGTTGGTCAAAGAATCATGAGTGAGAATGTAAGAATAAGGATCTCGATTCTAAGGAAATTTTTTTTTTTTTTCAAAAATATCATTAATTATCATGCACCACTATGTGATATTTTTATCCATACAAGTATTTTTGCTCTAACAAGTAAAACACCAGTATAAACCGTGCAATGCTTTGGATCTGTGTATTGGAGTACAGTAATATTATTATGTGGTTTTTCCTGCGGCTATGAGAAAAGCAATGATCATTTTCTGAAGCAACACACAATTCTAAGAAAGAAAAAATGAAAATCAGATCAGATGTCAAAACACATACAGTTAATATATGTTATGACAGACAAATGAATGAACATGAATCTTTCATATACATTGCAAGGACAGTAACGTAGGAAGAAGAGAAACAGAGAGCTGGCGTATTAACAGTGCTTCAGACCAGTTATCAGCATATTGTGTTGTGAAAGAATACCACCACTTCCTGCATTTATAAAGTCTCCCCTCACCCATCTGATTGAACATGACAGGGCCTTGAATCACAAGGCCGATTACAGCATGGATAGCTCTTATTTTATTACCTTGTCAGTGCCACAGGCAGATAAATGGATCCTCATTTCTACCAGCCACTTATTCCCCTTCCTGTTTGCCGTAACAGCTGGGCACAGGAAAATATTAGAAATGGCACAGAGACAAGAGTGGCCTTTTAATCGTGATCCAGTCAACAATCAGTAAAGCGCCTGCTGCTCAAGACTGAGACACTGTACTCAAAACCCCATTTTCTTTTTAATCACTTGTTTTGTTTGTATTTTTTGTAAACGTACTGTGTAATCATTTCTTTATTTGATTCGCCTGACTCTCGTATGAACAACAGAATTTTACAGGAAAGTGCTATAAATTAGTTACTGTTCATTGCACATTAATGTAAAAAAAAAAGTTTCTGAGATGCTTCGAATTTGTCATGAAAATCTGCTATGATGTTTAACTACAGCCTTGGTTGAGGATTTGTTCATTCAGACGTGAATGATATATTGTATAGTAGCATATAATAAAATGTATTTAGACTATATGGATGGGAATGTTTTTAATGCTTCATGAAGGGTATCTGATGGCAGAGATAATTATGTTCTGATGGAAAACGGACATGAAAGACATCAGCTTAGGCTTTGAGAGTCAGCATAGAACAGAGAAGCCATAGGAACCCAGGGTCATAGCACCGCAGGTACTTGCAGATTATAGGCATGTACACTCATTAGAGACAAGTTGTTTATCATGCACCAAGCACCTATAATGAATCATTTCCTGCCAAAAACAAACTATGAGGCTTGCACTTGCATGTTAATACAAATATACTGTATATCTGTACGGCTAAGACATATTTGATCTGTTGATGTACAGTACTGTGCAAACGTTTTAGGCACATGCAAAGAAACGCTATGGAGCAAAGATGCTTTAAAAATAATGAAATTAAATGTTTTAACATTTAAAAAAAAATACAGTAAAGAGCAGTAAACAGTAGTAAATTAAACTAAGTCAATATTTGGTGTGACAAAAAAATTTAAACTATAAATAGTTTCCGGTACAATTAGTGCAGTTTTATAAGGAAATGAGCTGTAAGTGTTATTGAGCATCTTGCAGAACCCGACATGGTTCTTCTGGAGACTTCTGTTGCACTCACTTCTTATTTTTGCAGCAAAACCCAGCAGACTTCATTGTGTTATCTGTCTGAAAAGTGTCTCTTACGTTATATGCTGCTTTCTTTACGGACATACAAACATTTATCTGGAACATTTAATTTTGTGCTAGAAAACTAATGTTTGGGAATATAAAATGTTTTTTTGTACTGACTTGATAATGTAGAAGTCATAAAATAAAAAAATCTGTAACAAAGTTTGTACTAAAAAAAAATCGGGTGCATAAAACTTTTACATAGTTTTTACAGTTTACACAGTTTACACAGTATATTGCATTTGCTTGCTGCTTTTAGAAGAATATGCTTATTATATGTATATACATATGAAGGCATTAAAGGCATATTTTTGCCATGCATGGTGCTACTGAGGGAGGGCTGGTGCAAAGTTAAAAATAGACCAACACTGTTTGAGGAACTGTAATGAAAAGTCAGTGGCTTAATCCGATTGATTAGTTCTTACCAGAGTTAAGGAACAGACATGCTAGAGATCAGAGAGGGTCACAGTAGGATGGTAGGACTACTGTATAGCTCATTATACTACCGCACTGTTGAATTCTCAGATCTGAAGGTGTTGAGTAATTTTCGAAAACAGCACGGCTCTGACAGTAGATATGGCTGCAATTCAAATGATAGATTGATATAATGTGTTCTTTCATAATGCATTATCGTTTCTATAGTAACAACTCTTTCACAGAGACTTGTATGCCAGATGCAAGTCACATACAGTAACCTAAGGCTAAGAATTAACTGATGAAAAGTGTGTTGTTATTTAACAAAGAAGATTTGAATTACGAAGGATCTGTATTAGGAAGGTAAAGATTTGTATTAGGAAGGAGTGCCAGGGTGTTAGTCTTCAGGACAAAGGACACTGTAGGTTTTTTGTCTTATTAACTTCAAGATAAACAAAAAAAGGAAAGGCTGTTGTTTATAGCTGCCATAACATAACCCTACTACCAGGATGGTCCACAACATTAAATGTAAACTATATGTCCAAAAGTTTGTAGACACCTGACCATCACATCCATATGTGTTCTCTGAACACCCCATTCCAGACTTATTGCCCCTTTGCTGGGAAAGATTTCCACTAGATTTTGGAGAGTGGCTGTGGGGATTTGCTCATTCTGCCACAAGAACATTAATGAGATCAGGCACTGATATCAGGAGGGGGGGCCTGGGGTGCAGTCGCAAAAACTGTTCAGTGGGGTTGAGGTTAGGGTTCGGTGCAGGCCACTCGAGCTCTATATGCACAGGGGAATTGTTGGAACAGGTTTGGGCCCCATAGTTTGAGTGAAGGGAAATGTTAATGCTGAATGGGATCTTCCAAAAGCACATGTGGTTGTGAAGGTCAGGTGTCCAGAAACTCTTGACCATATAATGAACTTCTTATTTCCTTGTTCAATTTACTGTCCTACCAGTACATTTTTGCTCTGTTCCTGTTTTGTAAGTGTGTATAGAGCAAAACTGTATGCCTTCTGGGGGGACAGGAGGACTGGATTGAGACCCTCTGACTCATGTCTAGAACCAGCTGCCATAAAGCAACAGCCTGAATAATAGAAAGAATAGCTTTGCGCAAAAAGACACTGCTTTATCATGCTGGCTTCTTAAACAAGCGACTCAAAAACCATTGACATTCTCAGAACATCCATTCTTGTAAAGAGACTTGCACGTCCGCTTGAAATTTGCCAACTAGTGGCATGAATCCCAGCTCTCAGCCCTGCTCTCCATCCAACCAGGCAAACGAAGAAGCACCACTCACATCAATATTCTGAAGCCAAGAAAAGCCATTCCCAGAATCATTCCAGCCCACACCTCACAGCAGAAATGAATATATGTAGGAACTACACAGTCTTATCTTTGTTTGGCAAAAAAGACTACATTGAATCTATTGTTTCTCAGTAGAAAAATATCCCATGGAAAAGCCTAAAGGGTATTTCCTCAAATTCAGTGACTGGGAATTAAATGTTAAAATGAGATTTCATATAGAAATGAAATGCATACTTCTATACTTTAATCTGTGTACCTCATATATACCTCACGTACCCCATAAAGCATTTGTGAGTGAGCTGATATAGGAAAATAATCAAAGATGCAGTGGTGTGATGAAGCACAAAATGAAGCTGGCTTGATTATTTTGTTGAATATTAAGTTGATTACAGGTGAATCTCAAAAAAATTTGAATATCATCCAAAAGTTCATTTTTTCCCGTAATTTAATTTAAAAAGTGGACCTTTCATATATTCTGGATTAATTACAAGTGAAATATTTCAAGTCTTTTTTATTTGTTTTAATCTTGATGATTATGGCTTACAGCTCATGGAAATCAAAAATCCAGTATCTCAAAATATTACAATAAAGAATTTTTATTTTATACATTTTTATGTATGTCTTGTTGTGGCCAGAGTTTCATTTGTGTTTTGAACCTTACCTATTTGCATATGGATGAGTTTAACCCAGTCTGACTGTGTATTGCTCCTCGCCATAGACTTCGCTCTAATAAACCTCATACTGAACACACACACACACACTTGTGTCCTGCCTCGGAGCACACAAATTAAACCTCATTTACCTTTAAAACTTCAGCCCAAAATCTAGAGCCTTTCAGGTATTGATGCTTAGCAGTTGCTTGCATTTTCTAATTTAGCACAAGACTGAGTTCAATCGGTTAATAAATCACATTACTGTGTGCACTCTGTTCCAGAATTATTGGCACCCTTGGTGAAGATAGGTAAAATGGTTATGCACAAATATCTGTGTTTAATTAGCTTAATCTCACACTTAAAAATGCGAGAGAACTCTAACCTACAACAGAATTAAATGATTTTTTTTTTTTAAACTTAATCAAAAAATATGTCAATTATTGTGCAACCTATTAGCACAGAGTCTTTTTCTACATATAACGCATGATGAGTTGGTAATCCACTTCTTAATACACAAACTCTCCAAATCCTCCAGGCTACTACAGTAGGGCCTCTCTTGTGGACGCTCATCTTCAGTTCACCCCATGGGTTTTTAAATGGGGTTTAGCTCAGGGGGACTGGTACAGCCATGGCAAAATGACCCAGCCTCATCTTCTTTGCAGAGACAGTCACAGTTTCAATTAAAATCTTCGATATACTTTGTTGGAATGGAGGTGGCATCCAATTGAAATGTGGAGACTTGCTGGCCCCATTATGATTTTTGTAGAAAATGTCCTATTTAATCATCCTCCTCATTGTGCATGGGGGAAAATACACATGCATTCACCTCTAGGCAGATTCATTAAAGCTCTGGTTGTTTTAAACTTAATTATTGCTTTAAGAATGGATATGGGCATTTCTTGTGTGTAGTAAATTTTCATAGGCATTGTCTTATTTATGATGGTCGACACACTTCCGTCTTATTTCATTTGTGTGTTCTCTAATCTTCCCCATGTGGATGAATGACAAAGGGAAGTTGGCCTCTGTGTCACTTCATATTTATACCTCAGATGAACAGGAAGTCATGGATGACTGCTTTAAGAGTTCCTAAACAATCAAGTGAACTAAATATAAATATAAATATATATAAAAAATATAAATGAGAACATATTTTTTTCCATGGGAATCTTTAGGGGTGGCAATAATTTTTGGGGAAAAAAATCACCCTCAGGATAAATGTATTTCTATTTCAGGTTAGATTTCTCATATTTTCAGTGTGAGATTAAGATAATTAACACTGACATTTTTTCATATCCATGTTGACAGTGGGTGCCAGTAATTCTGGAGCTGATTGTAGATTCCTTTAATACTCTGACAAAGATAAATATCTTGAAAAAGGACTTCAGTGTCTTTGTCCTGTCAAGTCTTTTTACCTCAGAGAATCTTCCATCTCTTTGAAATGTATGCCCAGTCCACAGTGGGGCCTAAACGAGATTAATAGACAAAGCCTTGTGGCTAGCACAGTACTTCTGCTGAGGGAAAGCCATGCTCCAAAGTCTGAGGGTGTGGCTTCTGGCATGATGGGTAAAGTAGCATGAGAGTCTCTTCAAACGCCTCTCACTTGAGGCCATCACAGGTGAGGCTCACACAGCCACAGTCCTACAGTGTAGACTCCAAATACAGTACATTACAGCAGGAACATTAATTATTATTTGGCAAATGTTTAAGGCTTGAGGAAAAACTCAGCAGGGTTTTCCCCCTCCTATATAGCTGAGCTTATTAATGTTGGGATTCATACTGCTCCTAGCTGGAGCTGTAGATTGAAAAATGCTGAGAGAAGCTTTTGAATCCATGCCTAACTCCTGTAGTCTATGGAAACATATTACAAAGCGAATATGCAGCCTCAGTGTAATAGGAACAGTTATTATTTGTCATCTGTGTTAGCAAAAAATTGCATACTTTACATAACGTGACAGTACTGAAACACCAGAATGCGCACAGCAATATTCCAGAAAATTCTATCATAATCTATCATCATCAGAGTTTTGTGTAGTTCCCGTTAGCCGCATGCTTAAGTTTCCAAACCCCTTTTTGTTTTAATTAGCATGGAAGAAGAAATGTCTCAACCTGCAGCTGGATAGTTAATCAGAGGGGGAAAATGGTGCTCATGTACAGTGCAGTTACCCTTCAGGAGTTAAAAGGAAATGAAGCAGCCTGAATGAACTTACAGGAACCAGGAATTTTTTTATTTCCTCCAAGGCATGGCTCATACGGGAATACGCCTCTCCAGGTGGTGCGAAGACTTCAATTAACACATGAAGATCGTTGTTCAAATGGGCATATTTTGCTTCCCCACTTTTCCTCAGCTCTTCTTCCTGCAAGTGAGAAATTCAGTGGGTTTAGTTTTTTATATATCAAATGACACATAAAATGTACATTTTGTAGTAATTTTCACAATTTAAATGAAGAAAAAAACAGATAAGTAAGTACACCCCTACATTTATCACACCTTCAAATCCATGAAATTAGAATCAGGTGTTGAAGATTGGGTGCCAGTGATTAGAACCTGCTTAGGAAGTGCAGGTGGAACCGGTCTTATTTATACTACTCTCATATCTAGTGTCTGGTGTTCCCTTTGTTATTGAGGTGTGTGGCGTCATCATGCCAAGATCTAAAGACTTCTGTAAGGTCTTCAGAAACAAGGTTGTGAATGCCTACGAGTCTGGTAAGGGATTTAAAAACATCTCCAGATTATTTGAAATACATCCTTCCACTGTAAGGAAAATCATCTACAAATGGCACAGATTTCAAACGACTGCCAATCTGTCCAGGACTGGCCGTCCTAGTAAATTCAGCCCACTAGCAGACCGTCTGATGCAAAAAGAAGTCTCCAAGAATCCCAAAATTTCATCACAGGATCTGCTAGTAAGTCTTGCAACTGATGGTATCAAAGTGCATGCTTCTACCATCAGAAAGAGATTGCACAAATTTGACCTGCTTGTGAAGAAAAAGCCTTTGCAAGACTACAGTTTGCCAATGAGCATATAGACAAAGACCAGGCCTTTTGGACTAATGTGCTCTGGACAGACGAATCAAAGATAGAGTTGTTTGGCCACAGTAACAGCAGACATGTTTGGTGCAGACCAAGACAGCTTTTCAGGAGAATCCCCTCATACCAACTGTGAAGCACAGTGGTGGAAATGTTATGGTTTGGGGTTGCTTCACTGCCTCGGGGACTGGACAGCTTGCATTCATTGATTCAACTATGAATTCTGCATCATATCAAAGAGTGCTTGAAGATAATGTGAGACAATCTGTCCGGAAGTTGAAGTTGAACCGAACGTGGACCTTTCAACAGGATAATTATCATGAAGCACACTAGCAAATCCACCAAGAAATGACTCAAAAAGAAGAAATGGAGGGCTGTGGAATGGCCTAGTCAAAGCCCGGCTTTGAATCATATTTAAATGTCGTGGGGGATTTAAAACGGGCAGTGCATGCAAGAAAACGCTCAAATTAAATGAAAGAATATTGGAAGGAAGAGTGGTCAAAAATTCCAGCAGGCCTAGAGGACAATTATGCAAAACTTAGTTAAAAGAAGTTATTTCTGCTCAAGGGAGTAATACTAGCTTCTGAGGCCAAGGGTGTACTTACTTTTTCCACAGAAGGATATCGCATCTATTGATACTTCTGTTGAATAAATAATTGAAAAAGCTAATTTTCCTTGTGATTTTGTTCACCTATATCAACTTCATTAATAGGCAATGTTTCAAAGATGATCAAATATTTGCTTGTCCAAATATATATATATATAAAGCCAACAATTTCCACAGGGTGTACTTATTTTTTCATATGACAATATATATTGAGAGCTATTGAACAGAAACTCATGGAGCCACCCCTTCAGTTATTTTTCCTTTATGAGATGGGGGGGAAATGCGGATGAATCTGAGAGGCATTCCATTTCCTGAGTCCATTTGATTGCTGAAGGTCATCTGTGACTATTCTTCAGAAAACTTGTAATTACCGCAGCCTACATTACCACCTCTTGTTGATTACTTTTGCCTGTAGCTTGCACTTCAAGTCTAAAGAGCTCTGTTAGAGGAGGAATTCATAGACACTCGATCAGTCATGCAGACTCTTCATTTCTGATTATCACTAACTAATAGTTGCTGCAACATCGGTGTAATGTCACTGACCCAATCACTTCAAATGCGGCTTTGAAGGAAGGTCAGAAGATGCTCCTGATATTTTGCTTCCTTTAAGTTGAACTCATTTTCTGATGTTTAAGATTTACATTTTCCTTTGTGTGCGTGTGTGTGTGTGTGTGCGCATGTGCATGTGCCTCATACGCTACAGCAGTAGTGTGAACAATAGGAAGAGTATTGAGTAAATTGAGTATTTGTTTTATTTCCTGTCTTGTCCAAGATAGAAGAACTTTCAGTGAGATTACATTTCACTGTCTCGAGTCTGAAAGCTTTAAATTTCCTTTTATGTCAAGCCGAGAGCAAATGTAGCATGGCTCATTGTTTTAAAAGCTAAGTCTGTCTTTCAGGGTATGTTTCAAAAGGTACTGAAGTGAGTCTAAGTGCATCAGAACCCTGTAGAAATATGACATAATGACAAGTCTTTCCTTTTTTTTATGTTTATTCTTAGTGAAAAAGGGGTACATAGTGTACTGACAGCTACATTCTTGTAACCTAGTTTCTGTCTGGTGATATGAGAAGATCTGTCAAATACTTCTTTCAGTGATGTTACCTGAACAATGAAACGAATGATCAGCTTTTGTTCACGTAATAATGTTTAGAGCCTAAATTCGAGCCACAGAAGATATTACGGTGTGGATCAGGTATGCCTGATTGAAATTAAACATCTGTTCTTGTAGCTGCTTCTCAAATAGAGAAACACTGGAGATAAAACTGCACTGTTCTGACTCTGTACATAAATTATGCAGCTTATTTTGGCTAAAATGCTGTTTCCGTTGCAAAAACTGCATCTCAGAGGTTAATGAGCTAGCCCTGGCTCCTGTGTGTCTGTATCACTCTCACTGACATACAGAAGATAGCAGTGATGCTGCAGAGAGCAATATTTAAGCTTATTAAAGCCCCAGTCTGGATGTATTTGAGCTATATTAAAAGTAAATGGATATATCCTAAACTAAAAAGTGCTGGATAAATAATAATCATGCTGATACCCAAGATGGTGTTTTTAATTCTGCTAAGAAACGTGAAACTGCCATTTCTGTGGCAGCTTTAAATAATAATAATAATAATAATAATAATAATACAGACTGGGGGGTTTAACTAACACCTAGCAGACTATGTAATAAAATGTTTTGTCTCTCCAACACAAATCCATCGCGCCTGAGAGACAAGAGACAAACAATGAATGAAGCAGCACCAAACAAGCAGCCCACTTAATTATAGCTCATCACTGAGAAGTCCTTTCAAATGCCTTTGCCTAGAGGTAGGCAAAAATGACAAAAACATCATGTAGGCATACATGATAATGTATCACAGTATTCAGTGATGCTGAAGTTGAAGTTCTTCAGAGGTCAATGTTTTCATTCCGAAAAAACAAACACTTCCAATGAATTTGAAAAAGTAAACATCAAATCATATAATTGGCCTTGCTGCAATTTTATACACAAATTACCTTGTCAGGTTTAAGACATTCATTTATTTCAATTACACACACATTTGGTGAAGCTCAGTTGTTTCTTATTAATAAGTTAATGGAAAGTGATTCCAAACAAATCAATAAATTAAGAGAAAAGACTAGCCCTTCAATTATAACAAAAGAAATATAAAAGGAGGAACAGTTAGTGTGTGTCTGTGGTAGCCGATGCACTGCAGTGGCTGAGCTGCGTTACTGGAAGATTGCTAAATTTAGCACAAGAGCCGCTCTTTCACCATTAAGTCGTCAGTTTGTCATTTTTAGTTATTTTGGAGTTTCTAAATGTAAATCAGCTGTGCTGTGAATACACTTGGTACAGCTGATTGGAATACATCAATATATGCACCTGAGTACAAAGAAAATCAGCGTTACAAGAACGTTTGTAAATCTGTTGGGAATTTTGTGTTAGGTCTGGTCTACAAACACATTTACACGTAGCTTGATTAAAAGATTTATAAATGAGGCTCAATGTTACTATTCTAACTAACTAAATTCCCACAATAGACACACTTAGACTAAGAGAAAATAACACAATATCCACATTAATGTTTGACATACAGTGCTGTGAAAAAGGATTTCTTCTGTTTTTGTGTGTATCTCATACTAAATTGTTTCAGAAAGTAAAACTAAATCTAAGAAAAAACCAGGCTTGATTACTGCAAACACTGTTCACTCAATTAACACTTAAATAGAACTTTTTCAACAGTGTGAGGTTGGTTAAAAGGTCTTGCCCAGTAACAGACTATGCCAAAATTTAAAGAAATTCCAGAACTGATGAGGAAGAAGGTAACTGAAATAGATCAGTCTGGGAAGGGTTACAAAGCTATTTCAAAGGCTCTGGGACTCTAAAGGACAACAGTGAAAGCCATTATCTCCAAATGGAAAAACTCGGCACAGAACCTTACCAGAAGTGGCCGACCTTCCAAAATTCGTCCAAAAGCACAGCAACTACTCATCCAGCACTATCAGAAAGACACTGGGCAAAAATAGCATCCATGGAAGAGTGGCAAGGTGAAAACCCACTGTTGACCCAGAAGAACATTAAGGCTCGTCTGAATTTTGCCAAAACACACCTTGATGGTCCTCAACCCTTTTGGGAGAATGTTCTGTGGCTTCATGAGTCGAAAGTGGAACTGTTTGGAAGACAGCGGTCCCGTTACATCTGGTGTAAACCAAACACTGAATTCCACAAAAAGAACATCATACCTACGGTCAAGCATGGTGGTGGAAGTGTGATGATGTGGGGATGCTTTGTTGCTTCAGAGCCTAGGCAACTTGCAATAATTGAGGGAAACATGAATCTCATCAGAAAATCCTAAAGGAGAATGTCCAGTCTTCAGTCTATAATTTGAAACTCAGGTGCAACTGGATTATGCAGCAACACAATGATCCAAAGCATAGGAGTAAGTCCTAGTCCTAGAAGTAAGTGAAGGACTGATCTCCAGTTATCGGAAGCGTTTGGTTGCAGTTATTGCTGCTAAAGGTGGCACAACCATATTTTAAGTTTAAGGGGGCAATTAATTTTTCACATGGGTGATAGGTGTTGGATAAGTTTTTTAGCTTCAATAAAAAATAATAATAAATAAAAAGTGTATGGTGTGTTTACTCAGATTGCCTTTGTTTTATGTTGTAGTTCATTTGAAGATCTAAAACTATTTAGTATGAGATATGCACAAAAACAGAAAAAATCAGTTACAGCCAAAATACTTTTTCACAGCACTGTAAATGTACACAATTTACTAATTTCATGGTCTCATACTGTTGACCAATACTTCACTATGTGGCCAAAAGTTTGTGGACACCTGGCCATCAAACTTGCTTTTTGTATATCCCATTCCAGGCTTAGTTCAACTTTTGCTATTATAATAACCGCCATTCTTCTGGGAAGGCTTTTCACTAGATTTTTCGCGAGTGGCTGTTGGGATTTGTGCTCATTCAGACACAACAGCAGTAGTGAGGTCAGGCACTCATGTTGGGTGAGGAGACCTGGGGTGCAGTCGGTGTTCCAGTTCATCTCAACGGTGGGGAGTTTTCCAGTCCAACCTTGGCAAATTATGTCTTCGTGGAGCTCACTTTGTGTACAGGGGCATTGTCAAGCTGGAACATGTTTGGGCCTTATAGTTGAAGGGAAATTCTATAAACATCCTATACAATTGTGTGCTTCCAACTTTGTGGCAACAGTTTGGGGAAGAACCACATATGGGTGTGATGTTCAGGTGTCCACAAACTTTTGGTGACATAGTGTATGTTACAAATAGAAATAAAATATCCTAACATCCAATCTGCTCCTGGTTACTAATGTGGTTTAATTATTTTCATTTGTAAATCTCACTAAACAAAAAATGCAGGTTGTCATGTATGCCAGTCCAACAGCAAATACAGTACAAACAATAGCTGCAATACAATGCATATATTATTGCAATATTGATATCATAGCTTTCACTCCTGTCTTAAATCCTGACCAGCTGAATGCGCTAACCATGTGGTTGAGATGATGCTGTACAGCTGATTGATAGCCATCATTCACTGTTTTCAGGTATTACAAGCATTACAGTTTCCAGCACCACTATATTCTTTGGAAACCAAATGAAATGAAGCAGGACTAGAACAAAAGCCAATCAGGCTATTCTAAATCTCTGATCTAATTTCACATGTAAATGTATTCCTGCTTAAATATTCACTGGGAGCTGGTATGGACATGTATAAACATGATGTGCAATGACTCAATTGTGCATCAGCATTTCAGCCTATTTTTGCTGAAATAAAGTGATGGCACTTCAAAATAGCTTATACTGGTACCCTTTATGAAATGTATGAGAATTTCTTTCTATAAAACACTGGTTTCAAAATGATCACCACCCTTTAAGTTTATATTTTCTACAACAGAGCTGGGTCTCTTCTTGTAATGTCTAACAAGGTTGTAAATTCTTGTTGAGGGAAGCTGGTGCATTCTTCCACACAGAACATTGTCTGGGTCTAGATATGATCTTGATTTTTTTTTTTAAAAAAAACAACGTCTAATTCTAAAAATAGAAGTGTTTCTATGCATCATATATTTTACATTTCCTCCTCTCTTTAAGTGCCAGTAGCTGCTGATGCAGTGCTTAGACTTACACAGACGAGCCTTCAGGGGACTGGGAGTCTAAAGGATAAATAGCTCTGGTAAAGTAGAATTGCTGTGTACAGACGTTTCCTTTCAATGCACCATTATGAGTGATGACACAAACTATTTTCTGAAATTGGATGAAATAAATGCATTCTAATATGTTTAATTCTATTCGGGGTTTTTTTTCTACTGAGTAGTTCAACGTATCCGAATACTGCTTTACATATTAATGTGTTTAGGGATAATTCAAAGTGAATATTGTATGTCATATGCATTCCAGAGATGGAAATCAAAAGCAAAAGCAGGATGCTGTTATCCTACCTTGTCTTTATCTCTCATTGAGCCCTTTCCGAGGATGGACATCTTCGCTCCGGTTTCCTCTTGTAATCTTTTCATGGAATTGCCCCGGGGCCCCAGCAGTTTCCCAACAAAATTAAACTGTAATGGAGAAAAGAAAAAGCAATACCGTGGGTCTCTTACGCTTCTTGACAGTTCTCCTACTTCAAAGTCAATAAAAAACATCTATAGGTGGGGGGGGGGGGGGTTTCCATCACAGACAAAAAAAATAAATAAATAAAAATAAAAAAAATCAATTTCTAACATGCTTATCAATTATTTTTTTTATTTTATCACTAATAACTGGAAGGTTTGTGCCTCTTTGAAAGCTCTATGTTGGAGTATGAACATCTAGCTTTAGGGAGTGCAGCCTTTCACTTTGCTAATCAATGTTCAGGGGCAATAAAGACCGTTAGTTGCTCACACTTGATATTGGAACATGTGCAGATGTCAATAAAGATCTGTAGAGTGCCTCTGAGGTCTGTGCATCACATCCATCCATCTATCTATTTCCTGTACCACTTATCCTACACAGGGATTTGAAGAGCCTGGAGCATATCCAAGGGAACTCGGGCACAAGGCGGGGTGCCAACCCATCACAGGGCACAATCGCGCACACACTCAGTCACACACTACGAACAATTTGGAAATTCCAATCAGCCTACAACTCATGCCTTTGGACTCGGGGAGGAAACCGGAGTACCCGAAGGAAACCCCCGAAGCATGAGGAGAACATGAAAGATCCACACATACAGAGCGGAGGAAGGACTCGAACCCCCAACCCTGGAGGTGTTAACCACTAAGCCACCATGCCCTCAGAGGCATAACATAATTATTCATAACCCTTGTTCAAATCTGCTCAAACAAGTATATGGAAATTCGAACACTCACTTCCAGTAACTCCTTTATCTCATGTCTGGTTGGGTAATAAAGTGTAACATTTCAACAAAAAATGCTTGATTTGCAAAACAAGTAAGTTGTTCAGTATAACAATAAAATAACAAATAAAACTGATCATCATAATTGTGCAAGTGGATTTTATTCATTATGGTCATCTGTTTTAGGCGTTTGCTTAATTTCTTTTAATTATTTCTGCCAGAGTTTCAAGTATTTCAATTGGTTTATTTCAGTGATGCAAATACCACATATAATGTTATATCAAAGCAAATATAACATCTTTATTTTCAGCAACATTAGATACAAGCATTTCTAATTCACGGCATTTCAGCTTCACAGAAAATAACTCCCCCCCCCGATTTATTTTTTCCTTGGGTCTTGGTTGATTGTATTTTGCTGAATGCTTATTTTTTACTCTCAACACTAGCATAAATTTAGGCATGTTCTATGTAAATTAGATGTATATGAGGGCAAATTGTTGTTTGTCGTATGTAAAGGACATGTAAATAAGGGACTAATGAGTGAGGTCTTATTCCCACACAGCCAACGTTGTTGCATCATTTTACTGTTTAAAGTGCACCTATTATGGTTTTTCAGATATTACCTTTCATGTAGTGTGTTATAGAGCTGTTTGTGAATGTAAAAAGTCTGCAAAGTTTAAAAAATCAAAGCGCACGACAAACGGAGTTATTGACTCCCAAAAGAAGGAAGCGATTCTGAACAGCTGAAACGAGTCGTTAGTAATTCCAGACTTACTTCCTGTACTAACCTACATATGTTTGTAACAAAAAGCCCCGCCTCTGGTCTTCATTGGCTCCTCGTGAACAGAGGGAGCTGAAAGTCGTTATGGTAGTGGGCGTTTCCTTTTTGAAACACGCTGACAGCGGTAGACCAATCACAACAGATTAGGACATCTGACCAATCAGAGCAGAGTATGCTCTCTGAAAGGAGGAGTTTAGAATGAATCCTTTAGAGCGGATCATTTAACAAATCGTTTTTGACACTGGGGGAAAAGGTAATGCTACAATTTAAATTATGAGCACATTAAAGTGTTTTTTGACCTTGGATGCATGCCTATTGTATGGGACCTTTAAAATAAAATTAGGCATGTTTAAAAACCATAATAGGTGCGCTTTAACAGGGACAATACAAGTAAATCTCAGATCACTACTTGTTGTGATGTCATATGACATTTTGTTGAATCAGATGCAGGGTAGTTTGTATGTCATTCTTGGCACTCACGTTTGTGCTCATTTCTATGCAGCGTTGATGAATAGGGGCCAATGAATTTATCTCCAGTTGGGATTCTAGTCACACAGTGTAGATGATGAGCTATCAAGGAACTGGCTTGGGGCAACAACTAACATTTCACACTCACAGTGGGCTAAAAGTCAGCGAGACCATTTACTCATATTTTTTCCCACACTTTTTTCCTTCTACATCATCTATAAACTAATCACCAACACAATATTACTATCATTAAAAAAAAACCAAAAAAAACATGCAGTATGACATAGTACATGTTTTATGCAAAATTATGTGAAATGTAGACTTTAAAGCAGTGATTACACAGAATATAAAAAAAAGCCAATTCACTGATATATGAAGTCGCAAGCCTTGAAAATGTGAGCCAATAAAAAATCTAAACAAAGCCAAGGCTGTAAAAACAAAATGGAGGAACTGGTAATTATTAAGTAGCAGTCACACCAGACTTTTGTCTTGCTATTTTCTTAATTATGCTTGTGTGGATGAATACAAACTAGTTTGTTAATGTTGCCATTTAATTCCCTTTAAAATCACCTAACGTAATCACATGATTTTCTTTCCACATCAGAGAGGAAACTAACGAGGTGGAAATTCTGTGTTTGTTCAACACTTCTCTTTATTTTGCCAAGGAATCCATTGTTTTATTATTTTACACATTGCTGTTTCCTTATTCCATGTTTAGCAGTTAATTAATTTTCTAAGATGCATTTAAAGCATGCGTTCAGGGAGAAATCAGTAGCCCAGGTGCCCAGGTGGTGAATTTTATTTACAAATGCTATCCCTCCAGAATGTTAATTTTAGCGGCAAGAAAACTGGTTTGTTGTCAACGGTCCACCCACTCATAAATGTTACTATGGCAACCCGTAGCAGGAACGCCTAGTGGCAACTTCATAGTATAAAAAAAATCGCTGTACATGTGAACATAGCTTTAATGTTCCAAATCCCACCTCCTGCTGCACTACATACATTGGCTGAGGCACGACCTGGAAGATGGTAGAATGTTCTTTACTAGGCGGATTAAGTAGTGATGAGTAGGTTAATAGATGCATTAATAAATCTTTTCTATCTTATGTTTACACTGACAAAAAGTTTGTGCTAGACTTTGTTCCAGACCAGTTCCAGCTGAAATGAGTGCAGTGTTATTTGGGAGATCCATATCACTTAGTGAGGGAGTTAAAGACGGCGCAGATTGACAGCACGTGTTATATTTAGAATAAACCTGAAGAGCTTTAAGGAAGATGATTAGTACAGAAAGTGGATTATGAATTTTCTACATGCCTGAATTATAGCCAAAAAATGAATGTTGAAGATGGATTCATCTCATTAGTGCAGCTCGGTTGCAAATGCCTTCATGCCTTATAAATAATCTGAAATACTTCAAAATCACTGTAGCTTGGTCAGAAAATATGACACTCAATCTGAAGATAAAACTGCTTTTAGGCTAGCTCGACCGAAAGAATATTTAACAAGCAAATATTGTTGTAGGTGTTATGTTCCTGGCAATTACCCTTCCATGAGTATGCATGCGGTATGCAGATTAAATGTAAGCATAAGGATTTTTTCTGCATCCTATCATACAGCATCAACAGACTCATTTGTTTCTGAGTGTTAGAAACGCCTGCGTCTCCTCCTGCGAGGTGGATGTGACAGAAATACTCCACAGCTGGCAGGAAGCCCTCAAGCAGATGGCCGAAGATGCTCGCTGGGCGGTGGCAGCCGAGTGGCCTGTTTTCATTAAGCTAATGAATGCCTGGAGCCCCTCTCTGGCTCTGCGATGAGCAATTTGGGCTTTATTAGGGACCATGGTTCAGTGTTAAATGAGGTTTGAAAAGACGCAAGCCGCCCCAGCGGCGGTATGCTGGCAGGACGATGAATGATAGGCACGGACAGATTGACATAAGAGTGGCACAAGTGAAATGATATCTCCAGTGTGAGGATGATTACAACAAAGCAATCAAGCATCAGTATGTGCTGATGATATCAGAGCACAATTAAATAACCAGAATAGAGCCAACAGTGTTGATTTATTGTTATTGTTAAGAAAAGAGAACTTATCATTCCATACTTGACTGAGCTCAGAACAAATGAGTTTTCCTATATGAGGCTCTGTGACAGAGACCTTCACCTGGGCTGGGCTAAGATGGATCCATCCATCCATCCATTTTCTGTACTGCTTATCGTATGTAGGGTCACGGGTCGCCTGGAGCCTATCCCAGGGAACTCGGGGCACAAGGTGGGGGACACCCTGGACAGGGGGTGCCAGCCCATCACAGGACACAATCGCATACACTTTAGAGATGTCAATCAGCCTATAGTGCATGTATTTGGACTGGGGGAGGATTCCCTGGAGGTACAAAGCAAGCATGCTAACCACTAAGCCACCGAAGTTGGATCCTCTCTCATTAATGTTTTTTTTTATTTTTTTTTTTGGTTAAATAGCTCTCTGAACCTTTTCACGGCACAATTTATGTCAGATTAGAGTCCTGGCCAACCAAGTTTCACCCACCAGAACAAGATGATGGTTTGTCTAATAGGGATATTTCCTTGTGGTTAATTAAGTATGACACTCAAGCCTACACAAAGAATCGGCTGGATTGGTATCAAGGATGAGGCTTAAATAGGAAATGTATGTATAGTTCATGACCCTCAGCTTACTCTGACTGCTGAATGTATTGTAAACTTTATTACCAGTCTTGGCAGCCATAATAGCTTAATAAGTGACCCCTGGTTTAGGTTGATATGTTCACTATAAAATCTGAAAGTTATTTAACCATGAGCAATAGCATAGCAAACTCCATCATCCTCTTCCTCCTGCTCTACTTGGATAGGATGGAGGCAGATATACACTCACCGGCAACTCCATTAGGAACACCCATACCCCTGCTCATTCATGCAATTATCGAATCAGCCATGTGGCAGCAGCACAATCCAGAGAAAAATGTAGATACAGGTCAAGAGCTTCAGGGGGAAAATGTGATCAGTGTGACTTTAACCGTGGAATGCTTGTTGGTGCCAGATGGGTTGGTTTGAGTATTTCAGAAACTGCTGATCTATGATTTTCATGCATAACATGAAAATCTCTGAGTTTGCACAGAATGGTGCGAAAAACAAAAACATCCAGTGAGCAGCAGTTCTGTGGGTGGAAGAATCTAGACAGGCTAGACAGGTTCGAGCTGACAGGAAGGCTATGGTACAGTAATTCAGATAACCACCCTTTACAACTGTGGTTTACAACAGCATAAGTCCACATTGGTTTCCACTTGAGTTATCCAATAACAGTCATCTGAGGCTACAGTGAGCACAGGTTCACTGAAACTGGATAGATGAAGATCTTGCCTAGTGTCCTAGAATGGACGGTGAGAGTATAGTCTTTAGAAAGGAAAGCAAATTTATAGACCCTCAGATGAGATTGGCATATTGAGAGAGTCTTAAATATGAATAAACTCTTTTGAACTGACTTTTTTTGAATACTGTATTGAATTGCACCTAACACTGAGTATTTGTATGCTGAACTGAATCAACATACTGGTTCGGATTAGAGTTGATATATTTTCCAGTCTGATCAATTGATGGCTGTAATGTCTGAACTGGTGTGATGTTGCCTGACACATCGCATGCACATGAAACCATGCCACCATTACACTTGTGATTTTTCCAGTAAAAAGGTAACAGACATTAACACAATCAGTATCCAGCATTATCTAAAACCTTACATTACATTATATGTAATACTGTTACGTTCAGGGGTAAAAATGCTTAAAAAGACATCTTAACATACTGTCATTCACAGCAACCTATATATGTGCATTGGACAGCATTTTTGCCTTTTACAGCCCACTATATCTACACTTATATAATATAATAATTAAAATATTTCCAAATTGTGTTATTTTTTGCATTAATATGTGAATCATTTTAACATCTCATCCTTTTCCATGAGCCATCCATTATAGGTTATGAAAAATTTACATGGATTCTAGTTAACTACATTTTGTGTGTTTAAAAATTCTATGCTAAATAAACTCAACCCTGTTACTATTATCCATGTTACTAATTTAAGTGCAAAATGCAGCTATTGTCAGCAAAGAAATGTTATAAAAAATGACAGATTGTTGCTAGATGCGGGTAATTTTTTAAACAAATGTTTAATGTTAAAAGGGCTAAATGGAAGAAATGATAGAAATTGTGGCTTTCTACATGGAACAACAAAATTGCCTTTGCATGTCCACTTTGCGTGTGTGTGTATTCTATTATATATAATCTCAAATAATAGAAGGTAGCAGTGTCATCAAATTTCCTATCGTTATGCTCCTATCATACCAAATTTCCCATCATTCTGTTTCTATCCGACAATATGACTGGGAAGATAAAGTGCTGCCACACCAGTGATTTAAGAGATGATGGAGAGAATTCTTATTTGCGCTGATTCAGGGGTGGCACCACTACTCTGAAAGTGGTGTGGCAAAATTTGTCTGAGAGAAGACATACATCTGTCATTTGTCTATAAAAAAACATACAGACTAACTATATATATTGCTATGGAGCCAGGGTCTGATTATAATACAGGGCACAACACACCTTAATGAACCTCAGCGTAATTTGTTTCGACCTCACACCCATCATTTTGCATTTTACTCCTCGGGCAGCTAATAACAACAAGAAATTCGTTCACAAAGTCAGAGAACAATAATTCTAAAATATGTTTTAAAACTCAAAGGCATGTTCATGTTCTGCGATAGGCTGTTTGTCACTGTCTGCTTCGCTAAACATTTTTCCAGCAAGCCTTACTTACTTTATTTGAAGGATGTCATTTGAGGAATGTCCCTGTAATCGATTCAGAATATAGAATATGTGCATATGTCACTTAAAATATTCAAACGTTAGCGATACTGACTCAGCACACGTTTATGAAGCAGTAGTGAGCACCAAATTGCGGTTAACCCTTTATCGCTCATAGGAGATCCATTTTAGGAGAAATATTTTTTCAACCCAGTCAGACCTGTCTGTTATTGCCTGAAGTGCTGGGTCATTGCCCCAGTAGTTTGAAAAGTGCCGGGTCAAATGCCAACTCGCCCCCGTTGCTCCGGCAACCCTGCTCTGATTGTCTTTAGCAGCCATACCACGCAGTGTTGCATGCACAGCTACGTATGTATATGGTTGTGGGAAGTGAAATGTCCAAGGAACATTACATGCACATTTTCTGTAAAAAGATAGCAGTTTGTATTACTGAGCATTTACTGAGGAAAGACTGAAATAAAACTATGAGCTGGATGATGTTTTTTGACCTGGTATGAAAACCCAAAAGTCAAACCATCAAAACAAGTCCATTTCTAGCTCAGTATCTACTTGGCAATAGCACTTGGCATAAAATATACTGGGGTATTATCCAAAACAGTGGCTAGGCATTTTGCCTTTGTTTGAGCTGGAGGGCAAACCCCACTGCCGTGATATATGGCACCAGATAAGTTCCCCAGACAGACTGAGACGAGCAGTGCCAGATGAAGCAGCTGTACTGCTGGGATGGACTCCTCATAGCAGGATTTTAGTCAAGGACTGAGACAGTTACAGCACTGAGGAGGCACAACTCAGCTGGAGTGAGTGTCTGGACCTAGGTATTAGCACAGTGAGAAGAACTTCACAGTGACAAGATTCAGCACAGCTAAACTGTGGAAAGGCTAACAACCTCAAAGAGACAGAGTCAGACAAAAAGAAAAAAGACAGAGAAACTATCTGACAGGGGGAGGAAAAAAGGGGACAAGTAAGAGAATGGGAATTTTTATTTATTTATTTATTTATACTGTGTATGTTGTTTATATATGAAATACATTGAGAGTTTTTGTTTTAATGGGGGAGAAAGAGAGAGACAGAGAAAATGTGTGTGTGTGTGTGTGTGTGTGTGTGTGTGTGTGTGAGAGAGAGAGAGAGAGAGCGCAAAGCATAGAAAAGGAAAGAAAGAGAGAAAGAAGAATATATCGACCAAAAAGAGACACCAAGCAGAAATACACAGACCTGGCAATTAAAACTTTCAGAGAGTCGGCTTGGTTACTAAGAGGAAGTTAGTATTACTGTTTCCATGTATTACCATGGAAAAATAAGATTGAGAAAAAGAAAGAAAAAGGTAGGAGATAAAGACTGCAAGTATTACATAAGGATTTATTTAGTCTGCTTTTAAAACAACCAACAAACCATCTATTGACTGTTATGACCAGCACAAATGACTCTTAACACTGTAGGAACGCTGTAAAAAGTGGCTGACAGTTGGTAGCTAATATGTAGATTTTGCTTTATTTGAGCACTTCATTTTAGGGTGTTTGATCTATAGACTATGAACTGGTAGTTTGTGTAATATCTAGTAAAAGCTGATTGACAGTTCAAAGTGAATACACAGGCATACACTTATTCAGTCGTCAGTAACTACTTTATCTTGGTAAGGGTCATGGTGGATCCAGAGCCTATCGCAAGTATGAGGCAGGAATATAACCTGGATGTCCATTACATGGCACACACATTCACACCTAGGGTTAATTTAGAGCAGTGGCATGTCAAGACCAGGTTAAGAATGGGGCCCATGAGTGGCACAGGATTGGGCATGAGGGCTATCCATGTTCACTAAAATTTAAGAATTTACATCTTTTTTGTAAATCCCATTCCAGACCCTCACCTAGACACGCCCCTGGATTTAAAGTAGCCAATCAACCTACTGGCATATTATAGGGATGTAGGAGAAAACTGGAGAACCAGACAATAACCCAAACTGCAGACTCTGGAGCTATGAGTCGGCATTTCTACCCACTGCACCTTGTTGATAGATATACAGACTCTACAGATACTTAGCTGAAGGTCATATCATTTGTTTCTTACTTAGTTCATAGAAAATGTTGAGCATAAATATGAAATGTTGAAAATCAACTACATGAATAGTTCATGATAGTCTATAGAGACTCTGTGGATTGCTAGTACTGTGTAATGCAGACTATCTAAATAATGTGTTAGCAAGTGGAAAAATAAAAAAAAAAAGGACAGAGAATAAAGTGAGAGACAGTGAAGAAAAAAAAAGAGAGAGATTGAAAGGAATACAAAGAAACTAAGGATGGAGATAGTGTGAAGGAGGGACACAAAGATGAAGCACTCCAAAAAACACTTTCCATATTTCAGAGTGAACTTCAAAGGGACCTTAAGAGCTTTGAGGAAGATGATTACTTGCAAAACTGGATTATGAATTGCTGTTTCTATGTGCCTGAATTACGGTCAAAAGTGAACACCGATGACAAATTCATCTCATTAGTGCAGCTCTGTTGAAAATGCCCTCATGCATTATGAATAAACTGAAATGTTTCACAAAATCACTGTAGCTTGGCCAGACAACATGACACTCAAGTTAAAGAAAATGAAATGTAGGCTTTTTTTATATATATATATAAAAAAAAGAATATTAGTCATTTTTTAATTTACAATAAAGAATAAATGTACACACAGACACGTTCATTCTTTATGATAACTACCTTTAGTTTCCTCAAGGCCAGAGCCAAGTCAGTAAAGCAAATGAAAATGTATTTTGGTTTCAAAAAGCTATTAGATAATAACAGTGACATTAGAGAACTGCATAAGGTTTTTAGGGAGATATATAGTGAGATGTATTCTGGGAGATCTAGCTTTGTGTTGAAAAATCCTCCGCATTTCATGACCCACGCTGAGCTCTGGAACGCTGAGGCCGGCAGCACAGATGTTGGGTAAACAAACAGCACATTAAGACTATCTCCCCATCAGGAGGCCGTCACCTTAAAAGACCCTTATTCACACAGGGCAGAAAAAGATATCCCAGACTGCCTGTATTTTTCACGTTTATATTTATTTTATTTTGTTTTGCAGTACACAAAGCCATCCAGAACTAATATCACCATCCTGGGTGCATTATAGCCACTGCAGCCTGGTCAGCTGAATCAAATTGGTGTATTTTGCTCTTTACTCCTCTCCAAACTTGACGTAGCATGAGAGGTATATTAACTGAGCTTGTATGTGCAGGTTTTTTGTCACCAAGGCCATTTTTAAGTCGTAAGTTATTCCTATTAAGCTCTTTTCCTAGGGTTTGAGAGAAGACCAGAAATTTTCCGAAATAAAAAATCTTTAAAACATTTTTTGGCAGTATACTTGTTGGATTTAATATCCTAAATATCTGAAAATGAAACATTTTACATTTTAAAATGGCAAAATCTACACAGATATAGCTAAGCTAGCCAACCCACTAGTTAGGACTCAAAAGAAGCCCTCATGTCTCCAATTAGCCACCAACATAAATAGGAAGTGATGGTGAAATCAGCCAATCATGTTCTGATTTCCCATAAATGGGAACATTTTGGAGGAAAACATGTCAGTCCAGGGTTTCTTTTTTTACTAGGATAAAATATGTCACTGACTGTGGATATGAGTGTAGCCTTATGAAACATATTCTCTGTACAGCCTGTGCTGAGTGCGTGAGCCAGAACTTCAGAAAATAGGCCATAATTTGTTTGCAGCAGTGGCAGTAGGAGGAGCTGGATTAGGTTATGAATTTTTCCGTCAATGGGGATAATTAGGGTTGGGGGTAATTGGAGCTAATTAGGAAGGGACAGTCAGCCCCACTGCAGCATTGTGCTGTTTTACAGTTTTAGCCAATGTTGTGGGTTTTCTTAGTCGATAGTCACTAATTACAGATTTTAGAATATCTGGCTGCCTGTAGTCTAGCAGCTGGATGGGATTTCCTAACAGTCATCTTGAATAATTTACAATACTGATTATTCATGCATAGTGGTTGAAATCCAAAGTCCTCGTTAGATTTTAAGGCAGTTGTGTGTTAAAGCCGTGTAATGTATAATGTTCGTGCGATATATTTGATTTAAAACTGTTTTACTAGCAGGCCGCATGGTGGCACAGCAGGTGGAACTGCCATTTACAGCTTCGATCCTGAGCTCAAATTACTGTCTGTTTGGGATTTATGTCTACGTTGCCTCATGGATTTCCTCCATGATTTGAATGTTTTCTCCCACCTCCCAAAAATGCAAGTAGGTGTATTGGCTCCTATATATTGACTCTAGATGTGAATGTGTGTGTGTGTGCATGGGGCCCTGCGATGGATTGGTGTCCCATCCGAGATGTTTTCCAGCCTTCTGGAATAGGCTGTGGATCCACCACAATTCTGACCAGATAAAGCGGTTGCTGAAGATGAATGGCTGCATATTGTATTAGTGGCCTATGCCTATACCTCCACCAGCCTAAATTCCTATATCTAAATTACCTTGTTCACCACAATCACTACAGGCCTAGCCTACTATAGGCATTTAGTACAACTGACAAGTGACGGTTCCATTTTTACCATGTTTTCCAGACGTCTGTGTCAGTCTCATACAGTAAACTGACTTATACATTCAGTGCTGTATTTGGATGTCACCACAGTAATGAAGCTTAAACGGCTGTGGGGTGGCTGTGGCTTAGGTGGTAGAGCAGGTTGCCCACTAATTGTAGGGTTGGCGGTTCGATTCCCGGCCCACTTGACTCCACATACCGAAGTGGCCTTGGTCAAGACAGTGAACCCCAAGTTGCTCCCGATGGCAAGTTAACGCCTTGCATGGCACACTCTGTGTGAGTGTGTGAATGGATGAATGCAACACAGTGTAAAGCGCTTTGGATAAAAGTGCTATATAAGTGCAGACCATTTACCATTTAAAAGACAGCTGGACTCATACTGCCTTTCTAATAAAACACAAATGATAGTGAGTTATACTGTATATTATAGCAACATATAATTGGCACTTGTTACTAGTAGACATTATCTGAGCTTGTGTTTCTGTTTTTATAAACAGTTGTTGAGAACAGTGTAGCAGGATCTTCCCTCAGCTGCACTCTAATTCATAAAAGGGTTACAACTGCTTAAATGCTGTGTCTTGTTTTTGGCGTGTTGCTGAGCTCCGCTCGCAGCCTTATCTATGTTAAACACCTTTACCAGCTTGGCCCTCTGTTGGGATGCTGGGATTTCTACAGACAGACCACAAGAGGATTATTCTGGTACACAGGGCTTACTGAAACCTCTGCGTTAAGGTCAGAATAACAGAAAACTGATAAGACCAGGCTCTGTAGAGACAACAAGCGCAGACACTATTGTGTTTTGTGATTAATTGTGTTTCTCCAGAAAAAAGTGCTACAGAAGAAAAATTCCCATGATACTGTAGCTAAAAATGCATTTGTGTTGAAATCATTGAAACATGTTAAAAAGGTTAGAGGAGGCTTAGTTAGTACATTTACATTTACAGCATTTGGCAGACACCATTATCCAGAGGAACTTACATGATCTCATTTATACAACTGAGCAGTTGAGGGTTAAGGGTCTCGCTCAAGGGCCCAGCAGTGGCAGCTTGGCAGTGCTGGAATTTGAACTCCTAACCTTCTGAGCAGAAGTCCAGTATTGCTACCACGAAGCTACCACTAGTACAACAACAGTTGTGATGTTTTGGGGTAATCTGTGAAATTCAGCTCATCATCAGTGGGGAACTGATTAAAATGGACACCACCCAGTTTTTCATTCTTCTCTAAGCATGTAAACAAAACCACATTGTCCAGCAGAGTGTGATGTACCCTAAGGTGGGGTAGATAGACAGACAAACAGGGAGATAAACAGACAAACAGATAGACAAACAGATAGATAGATAGATAGATAGATTGTACTGTTTCAGAATACACTGCATGTAAAACTATTCAATAACTATTATCATTTCCACAGGAAGAAACAATGGGCATGACAGAACTGCCATCATATACTGTATGTCCAACAATGTGTTACAGCTGAGGATCTGACTTTTTATTATGTCCTTTAATGAATACCTCCCACTTGTGTCTTCTCCTAAGCTATGAGTCATGTTCAAATCCATATTATGATTGAGATTCATGTGGACTTGTGCAGTTTGTTCAAACTTAAATCCCTCCCATGAGGCTCCAAATCTCTCCCTTGAGGTGCTAGATCCCTTCATAAGGAGGAGGATCTCTGTGAATAGAGATTTGATGTGTGTTGAGCTAGCAGCCTCTGACAAGCAAGAAAGAACCTTTCAATTTCTGCAGTGAAGCAAGCGCCTTGATCCAGGTGCTGATGATGCATGTTTCTCTCTCCTCCGGACACCTGTTGTCAGTTTTACACTCCATCCCTGTAGGCCAATGTGAGTGATTACATGCTTTTTCTCCCCTCCCTGCCCAACCCCTGCACTGCTGTGGATCATCAACATGCCATGTGCTGTGCGTTGGCACTGTGTGAAGACTGTATTCCAGAGTCAGATGAACATCTGAAATGAGCTCATTTCCAATTCGAATTATTTGTCATATTCAAACCAGCTAATCAGTTGGTTTCAAATCCCCAGCTGAGTTTGTAGATCTCAATTTTCCCACACACACCCCAAGTATCCTCTTTCCAAAATCTGTGATCAGCACATCATCCATTGTCTATCGGGGGAAAGACCACGGGTGGGTCATAAAACAATTTTGCAGAACCACTCAGATGTGCAAAAAACACTGCTTTGATGGATCGCCCAAATCCCTTGTCTAAATCTTAATACAGTGGTTGCCATGGCAACTGTATCTTCATATTACTATATAGCAAAGCATGCACCAACCGACCCTGGCTTTCCTTCGTTGTGTGAAACACTCTCATGGCTTGGATCTGTGCTTTCACGTGCCACACACACACACACACACACACACACACACACACACACACACATACACCATTCCTCCAAATCTCCTTCCTCCCATTGTGTCAGCAGGGACCATATTTCTCCTGGAGTACTGGCTGTGCCTCAACAACCCAGTTACGGCATATCATAAACTCATACACTGGACTGTTCATTAGCATGCAGATAACACAAAGCAAGAACAGCGATGTGCTTTTACAATAGCATGTGATTACTCTTTTGCTGGGCACATCAGGAGTTTATTTTGTATGTAAAATAATACATTACCAAATTATCCCTTATAGATAAGCAGTTACAAATAATACTAGATTGTTTGAAAAATGAAGCTGAATAATACAGTCAGGAAAACTAAAGAGGCAGAGAACATGCTGATATCAATTCAGGAAAAGCATGCTAAACATGTCTACACAAAGAGAGCAATTTTCAACGCCTCCATCCTCCTCACATCCAGAAGCCCGAGGGTTTGACTGCCATGGCTTATGTTCATTAGCACAAAACCTGACACCACAGCCACTGTAATTACGCTCACTCATATGTCATGTTGCCATGAACCTAATGAAACTATTCTTGGCAAATATTGATTAATTCTTCTCAGATATTTAACAGTGAACTCATTTCCAGCCAACTGGCTGCTTTTTAAAAATAAAAATAAAAACATATGGCAAATGAGCAAAGTTGTTCTTTAATATAAAATAAACAGGTCAAAATTTGTCGTTTGCAGTTTTGCCGTTCGACTATGTTCTGATCACAAATAGAACCTCTGCACGGTAAACTGAGTGAACATGAATAATATAATCTGGAATGTAACAGGCTCAACTCTTTCATGCAAAAGTGAGAATTTAAGTCAACCTACTTTAATAAAAACATCAAAGAAACTCAGATCAACTGCAGCCCAGACACAGCACAGATGCTCTTCCTGAGAGACTGTCTCATTTAGCACCAGCACAGACAGACAGGAAACAAGCCTCCAAAAAGGATTAATTACATTCTCACAGATAAAAACCACCTATAAGACAGTAAGCTGCTCCAAATGGGCACTCCTACCTCTACACCCTCAATGTTCTCTTCTGCACTTGGCCACAAACTGACCAGTGTTTCCAAGTCCCGAGAAGTCACCAGATGATGTCACCGACTAATTTCCATATTTCTGGAATCATCATGGTTGTATATTAACATGTTTACATGGAGAAGGTTTTCTGAAGACACTTTTAGAATTTTATCACAGGTTTATCAAAATGGAAAATAATATATTATAAATTTCTGTCCATGAAAATTGTGAACAGGATCGGTGATAAAGTTCAGCCCTGGCCAACAGACACCAGGAACAAGTCTGACCTGATGTTGTTAATACAAACCAGACTCTCACTCTGGTTATCCAGGGACCTATATAGCCAAGGGTATCCCTGCGGAGGAGCTGGATGAGGTGGCTAGAGAGAAGGAGGTTTGGGCATCTCTGCTTAGAATGATGACCTGCGTCCTGGACCCGGATAAGTGGAAGAAAATGGATAGATGGTTGGATGGATGGACGGGTGGATGGATGGCTGGATGGACAGATGGACAGATGGACGGACGGATGGATGTCTAGATGGACAGATGGACAGATGGATGGACGGATGGATGGACAGATGTCTGGATGGACGGATGGATGAACAGACGAACGGATGGATGGATGGATGGACGGATAGATGTCTGGATGGATGGATGGAAGGATGGATGGACAGACGGACGGACGGATGGATGGACGGATGGATAAATTATTTATTATAGAAAGAACATGTCTTTGGCCATGGCACCAGAAACTAACTAGTTACATATTTACATACATACAATAATTTCTATAGCAAATGCATACAAATTGAAACAGTGGTAATGTGTAAGCAGGAAATGGGCCCAAAATTACAGATGGAATAGCTCACTTTTATTACATGCAAATATAGCCAAGAAAAGAGTTTCAAAGAAAGCAGTGCCTGAGAGAAACAGTAGTGAGCAATAATTGGTCATGCTTGGAATGCAGGACAGTTGCTTACTTCTCATCAAAAAAGTTGCTAGAATTGTCTCTAGGCTCTAAAAAGTTAACAAATCTAGCAACAAAGTTGGTAAGTTAGCAACCCTGAAACTGACTTTTTACCCAGCAATGAAATGACCTACTTTAGACCTCTATCTATAAAAAAAAAAAGGAAAAAAGCAGACACGGCCCATTTTTCGGTGCAGTGACAGACATTTGATTGTCACTGTTATGTGTCCTGTCTGATCCCTCACTCTTCATTTTGACATCTGCTGCTGTGTGCTGGAGCCATCTACTGAAATGGAACTCTCAACCCTCTTCAACCGCTCAAACCAAAAAATTGTATTCTTTTTATGTCCATTCAACTCTATCTGGAATATTCAACAAGTCACATGTTGAACAGGACTTTGCATCATCCAAATTTCCTGAAGATCATGTGAAGAACAACATTTTCTCTTTACTTTCGATTTACATTGAAGGCATTTGGCAGATGTCCTTATCCAGAGCAACTTACAAATGAGCAGTTGAGGATTAAGGGCCTTGCTTAAGGCCAGCTTGGCTGGTGCTGGGATTTGAACTCAGACCTGCTGATCAGAAATCCAACGTCTTAACCACTGAGCAACCATTTCCCACAAATTAGACTGTGATATTGACTGACGAGGTCAGATTGAAAGTACAACCCTGTTACCTAAATTATCAAATCTCTGTACTTTTGCGACTTCTGGAAAACTTGCAGATGTAATACCTATTAAGGTATGAAGGAAAAACAACTGGCCAATTACCACCATTTATATAAATGATTATATTTACTGCTATTTACAGGAACATGCTGAAAATTAGCTAATTTTATTGTTGTAGATAGTACAACACATACATGCATAGCTATCATGTTTACATTTTACGTTTATTCATTTAGCAGACGCTTTTATCCAAAGCCACTTACAAATGAGGAAATACAAGCAAAGCGATAGAACAACAAGAGTACCATACAAGATTTTTAATTGAATTCTAGAGAACTAAAGTGCACAGAGTAGAGGTGTAAGAGCCAGTGTAAGTACAGAAGGTTTTTTTAATATATAAGGGGGGAGGGGCAAGTTAGGGGTTAGTTAAGTGTTCACAAAAGAGGTGGGTTTTTAGCTGTTTTTTGAGGATAGTGACAGATTCTGCTGTCCGGATTGAGGTTGGAAATTCATTCCACCTTTGAGGGACAGTCAGTTTGAAGGTTCTGGAAAGTGACTCGCTGAGTAGGCACTACAAGGCGTCGATCGTTAACTGGTCGCAGGTTGCGTGAGGGAATATAAACCTCGAGGAGAGTGTTGAGGTAGGGGGGAGCTGTGCTAGACAAGGTCTTGTACGTTTTGGGGATAATCCTGATTTCTCATCATCTACAGTTATGATTTTACACTTTTATAGGTGTGTGTGTGTGTGTGTGTTAGTTATATAGTATAGATGGAGAGCAGGTGGAGACAAAAGAGTTCTAATAACTGTATGCTATTATGTCATTTATTTAGCCATAATCACTCCCTATCAGAGTGGGCAAAGGCTGCACATACCTCTTTTGCTTATAACAGAGAAATTAGTTGCTATGCCTTTAGGACAGTTCCTAATAATGTACTGTATGTATTCATACACTATATCAGTGAAAGCAATATCAGAAAGGCCAGAACACATTTTGGCCTAATTAAGTTTCGATGTTTTAGTTATTAAAAAACTGTCTGGGCATTTTTTTTCTTTTGCTATATCACTCTCTACAGTAGGGGTTGTAAACTGGAGGACCACAGACCCAGGAAAGTATTTCAGTAGGTCGAACGAAATAGTAAAAAAAACAAAAAACATAGATAAGCTACTCCAATCTGCTTCTGTAGTAGATCTTCCGGCTTATCTAATCACATGAGTTATGTAAAATGTTTAGCTGAAGGCAGCTCATCAGACCAGAGTCTATATACAGGACCAGAAACATTGTCAGAAAGGGTTTTTTTTTTTTTTTCTGACTATCACAGATTTTTCATTTTATTTACCCTCTGTGGTCTGATTTGCAAAAAGACATGGTTTAGGGGAGGGGGAAAAAATAATGGACAAAGAAATATGTGTTTATTCTCCTTGCATCAAATTCTCATTTGTTCAGAATCTACATACGGTGCTAATCAAAAGTGATAACATGAAGCCTGACTACTATTCAAAACATAACTGTTTCAAACGGCCTTATTTATAATTTTTAATGTTTAAGCATGTAAAAAATGTAATTAGTCACATTAGTCATGTTAGCTGCTTATCCAGACCTTTATGTAAAAGTTTTAGTTGAAAAACCGTGTTCTTTAGTGTCAGGATGTGATCATTCGTTTTGATAGAGGACACTGGATATCTGTTTATGTGCAATTGTTTACCCAGACTGTAACATATTCTTTGCTTACTTTTTTATTATTTTCCTCAGATAGCATCTTATTTCTAAAACATATATATATATATATATATATATATATATATATATATATATATATATATATATATATATATATGTATGTGTGTGTATATATATATATATATATATATATATATATATATACACATATATGTATATATATAAATATATATATGCTGATACAGATTTTATCACAACATTTCGGCTCATGTATAAATATTAATAGCTATAAATCTAACCTTCGTAAGGTCTCAGGATTTGTGTTTGCATGGTTATCTGTATCACTTTGCCGTGCATGTGGTACACACTAACACCACTCATCACAACAATTCAAAAGCATGCTATTTCTCTGCTTTACACATTGTACATAAAACCTGCCTTGATGCCTTCTCAAAGCATAAAAACACAGATTTGGCCTTCTCAGGGATTCAGCTGGAGTGAAGACTGGAATACTGGCAAAGGAACATATTTACACAAAGCTATATTTACTCTGAGTGTCAGTCATGTAATGCTTAATGCTGTAATACAATTGCATATGATTCAAATAAGGTGGGATTTATTTCATATATCCTCCCCTAATATTCCAGCTATTGACGAGTTTATAAAACAGAATCCCTCCAGCACCCAAACTGCTATGTTTGATAACAGATTTCAAGAGCTAAGCTGCTGCCTGGGTATAAAAGAGCTCGAGATGTTATAGAGCGAGACACTGAGCCACAAGGGGAGGGGGGAGTAAACGAGGAGGTAGGGGTCTGTAGGGTTTCTCCGTTCACGCACAAACAGTAACAGGACACAAAATTGATAGTGTTGGTAGATAAAATGATTTCCTGCCTCTTTAGCTCTCGGCACAAATAATTTAACGTACAGCCGTTAGGGTGCAGAAAAGCTGCCATATCTGAGCAAGTGTAAAGGGAGCTAGTTGGCAAAAAAGGTTTAATGAAAAACATAATTTTCTAGAAATAACACGATGCACACAGGGGAAACAGGAATGGAGCCGTCTTTCATCAGAGCACCGAGATGAAGCATCTTTTCCAGTGTGTTTCTTGAAATATTAAGTGATTATAACGACAGCAGGTATGATATAGAGATTATACAGCAATTAAGAACCTGCAATTAGGAAAGACAGACCCAGAATATAAGGGAAATTCTACGTTCAAGCATAGTGTTGATTTAGGTGGCGCATCATTAGTCATTATTCATGTAATTATTCTCAAAACAGAGCACTGTGGGATGTGAATGTTACCTTCGGGTACTGCTGCACAGGAATAAGCACTCTCTCTGACAGCTTGATGTTTTTGTTGCTGATGACATCCAGGTATTTCTTCACCTCGCCGTCTTTCCTCAGCTCGTCCCCTTCGTACTTTTCGATTTCTGCAACAGAATAAACAATGTGCCTTGAGATGTATTCAGAGTATGGGTCAAAGAGCTTTTCTCTTTACTTGCCTTCTAGCACAGTGAGACGTGCACAACAAAGCAATGCAGCTGAGACGCTTTTTCATGGATCTCTCTTTCTCTCTCTCTCTCTCTTTGTTTTGTTTTTACTGCAACGTACATTTGGTGTGCAGAAAACTAAACCGGACACCAGAGAGACACAGTGTGCTTTATTAAGCGTGTGGATCACCCAATGTTAACGGTGTCCGAATGTTAACACTGTGCTGTACGTGTCACTCGGCTCATTAGGTCCACTAAACACTTGTTAGCAAGAGAGGCCTGAATCGAAAAAACTCGCCGCGCAACACTGTAATACGTCTTGGTTGAGGAATTTTATGGCGCTTTTGAGGATTGAGCCAGAGATAGAGCAGACGTGTGGCATTAAGGAGGCCACGAATGAAGCTGTCACAAGGCTTCCTCGAGGGATTCCCCCAGCCATCACAGGTAAATTAATGCTCGACAGAATTAAGAATTATGAACCTGCGCCACTCGTGTAGAACAATACAGCAGAGACCTCAGTCTAGGAAGAAGGAGCAGCATGAGAGAGAGAGAGAAAGGGAGAGAGAGAGAGAGAGAGAGAGAAGCTCAGCAGGAGGAGCTCATTATTTCTCACCTCTGCAGCAGTACGCTCAGCTTCTTATACCTGTACCAAATCACATTCATCCATTCTCACTTGTGCATGCAGTGGGGGTGTATGCAGAAAGAGCCTCCTGCTGGTATCGACTCCACCTAGTTACCTTTTTTTTTTCCAGCCCTCACAAAAAAAGACGCGCTCACCTCTGTGAGGCATTATCGGCACAATACCAAGGCTGCCTGCAGCTCTAAGGCGGCTTTTTGTCCACATGTGTAGTTACTATAAACCACAGTCTCTATGGGTTTCCTTTATTGCTGCCATCTGTTTCTGTAGGCAGAGCACATTTATTCGTCGATGGTTATTCAGGGAATGACCTTAACCAAGCTAAAGCAAATAACGGCAAGAAAACAAGCTCAACTATTTATATGTTTATAGCACGTCGCACTTTGCATTTATTACAGATCTTATCATACAGGTATAAGCATAGGAACTCAAAACAGCTGCATGCTGTATCATTTAATATAATCAAAAAGAGCTTTAGAGAATCAAATAGTACCGGGGCGAGTGGTATAACTCGGCTAGCAGGGCTAAGCCCTCCTGTCTTTCAAAGATAAAAATATATCAATATACAATTTCACTTTTGGCCTCCATATCAGATTATTTGTTGTTAACAAATGGATTCTTTTGGATTTGTGCGGAACCAAGCACAACAGCACCACCAATTCTCATAAGAGAATTACACAGGAATTTATAAGGCTGCTGCTTATTTATTTCTAGATCAGACTGTAGATTCATGGTGCATATCATCCACTACATTTACATGGACAGCAGTAATCTAATTATTGACCTTATTCTGAATAAGGCAATATTCTGATTAAGGTGTTTACATGAGCTGCTTTTAGAATATTCGTTTCATGTTCCCGTTTTACATGATATAAAACATAGATCGATTAACAGCACACGTCATTACGTCCCCACGCCATGCCGTCCGACATTCCCTCCAGAATTTCACGTATCAACATACAGTTCGTCTTCGTTATGGTACCGTATACAGTTTTGGCTGTTTCATTTTCAATTTTATGGAAGTTTCAAGTGCAGTTAATTATTTGTCATGCTTTACGTGCAAATAGACAACTGCTTGAAGCCATGTGACATACTATATAGTAGGTGACTACGCGGTTTGGAACGCAGCCGTGCTCTCTTGTTTGCCGTCAAACGGTTGAGCACTGCCGTGTGTGTACGTGTCCTGTCGCAAAATGTGGTGAAAACTCCCACACGATGTCAATAGTGTGATTAAGGTGTTTACATGTCTGTAATACACTTCGATAATGCGACTAAAATAGGAGTACACCACACGTCTTAATTCGATTTGTGTTCACTTCGAGTATGACTTTAGTCAGATTAAGGTCATGAATAATCGCTGTTTACATGCTAGTTTCTTAATCAGAGTATTGTCTTAATCGGGTTAATATCGGAATATTGTTGTCCATGTAAACGTAACGATCGACAGTCATGTCAGATAATTACACAGAGTGAGACACCTGCTAGATTTTGGGTCTAATCTATTTAAGCCAGCTTCACTGACACATCTGTAACACATCATCAGCAGTGATCGAGAAGGTGCATTTGAAATACAGTCACTGATGTGCAGTACTAAACACTAACAAAGTGAATTACTTACTGTATCATTCCTTTTCCCCCCAAAATGCCTTTGGAGGAGACACGAGAAATTGAAGTACTAGAAAAAAGACTAAGCATATGTTGTCCAATCAAAGTATAACACAAAAGGACAGTGAACAAAACCATACGTTTAGTGATGTCTCATTTGAAAGCAAGGCTGGCAGCTTTTCTGTTTAATATGTCTGGTATTCAGAGAAAATATGGCATGAAGCCAACAGAGCAGTATGTACTTGAAACATTTTAAAAAAAAATTGAAATGCAGCAAATACAGCTGCCTATATGTTTTAAAGTGTGTGTGTGTGTGTGTGTGTGTGTGTGTGTGTATAAAGTATATAAAGTATACAATAAAGAATATAATAGTTTGCCCCTTATCATACTTATTATGCCATCTACATTGCACAATCCTAATAGTTACAATGCTGAGTTATTAATAGATTTAACCTTGACATCTACTTTTTCAGTGACCGGTTGTCAATACAATAATATAATACAAAATATTACTGTTTTATTGCATAATATTACTGTCCCTGTGTGGTTTTTCTGATGCTACAGTGAGGGAAAAAAGTATTTGATAAATTAAAGTATTTGATTTTGATTTTGTACGTTTGCCCACTGACAAAGAAATGATCAGTCTATAATTTTAATGGTAGATTTATTTGAACAGTGAGAGACAGAATAACAACAAAAAAAATCCAGAAAAACGCATGTCAAAAATGTTATAAATTGATTTGCATTTTAATGAGGAAATATGTATTTGACCCCTCTGCAAAACATGACTTAGTACTTGGTGGCAAAACCCTTGTTGGCAATCACAGAGGCCAGACGTTTCTTGTAGTTGGCCACCAGGTTTGCAAACATCTCAGGAGGGATTTTGTCCCACTCCTCTTTGCAGATCTTCTCCAAGTCATTAAGGTTTCGAGGCTGACATTTGGCAACTCGAACCTTCAGCTCCCTCCACAGATTTTCTATGGGATTAAGGTCTGGAGACTGGCTAGGCCACTCCAGGACCTTAATGTGCTTCTTCTTGAGCCACTCCTTTGTTGCCTTGGCCGTGTGTTTTGGGTCATTGTCTTGCTGGAATACCCATCCACGACCCATTTTCAATGTCCTGGCTGAGGGAAGGAGGTTCTCACTCAAGATTTGACGGTACATGGCCCCATCCATCGTCCCTTTGATGCGGTGACGTTGTCCTGTCCCCTTAGCAGAAAAACACCCCCAAAGCATAATGTTTCCACCTCCATGTTTGACGGTGGGGATGGTGTTCTTGGGGTCATAGGCAGCATTCCTCCTCCAAACACGGCGAGTTGAGTTGATGCCAAAGAGCTCCATTTTGGTCTCATCTGACCACAACACTTTCACCTAGTTGTCCTCTGAATCATTCAGATGTTCATTGGCAAACTTCAGAAGGGCACGTATATGTGTTTCTTGAGCAGGGGGACCTTGCGGGCGCTGCAGGATTTCAGTCCTTCACGGCGTAGTGTGTTACCAATTGTTTTCTTGGAGACTATGGTCCCAGCTGCCTTGAGATCATTGACAAGATCCTCCTGTGTAGTTCTGGGCTGATTTCTTACTGCTCTCATGATCATTGCAACTCCACGAGGTGAGATCTTGCATGGAGCCCCAGGCCGAGGGAGATCGACAGTTCTTTTGTGTTTCTTCCATTTGCGAATAATCGCACCAACTGTTGTCACCTTCTCACCAAGCTGCTTGGCAATGGTCTTGTAGCCCATTCCAGACTTGTGTAGGTCTACAATCTTGTCCCTGACATCCTTGGAGAGCTCTTTGGTCTTGGCCATGGTGGAGAGTTTGGAATCTGATTGATTGATTGCTTCTGTGGACAGGTGTCTTTTATACAGGTAACAAGCTGAGATTAGGAGCACTCCCTTTAAGAGTGTGCTCCTAATCTCAGCTCGTTACCTGTATAAAAGACACCTGGGAGCCAGAAATCTTTCTGATTGAGAGGGGGTCAAATACTTATTTCCATCATTAAAATGCAAATCAATTTATAACATTTTTGACATGCGTTTTTCTGGATTTTCTTGTTGTTATTCTGTCTCTCACTGTTCAAATAAATCTACCATTAAAATTATAGACTGATCATTTCTTTGTCAGTGGGCAAACGTACAAAATCAGCAGGGGATCAAATACTTTTTTCCCTCACTGTACATGTAAAATCACAAAGCTTCAATCACAAGCCTTTCCAACACCTGTAAATTCCAACAACAATGTGAAACCACATTGGACTCGTTGACATGCTTCATTCGCACACATGGTGACAATTTATGTTCGGGTCGACTGGATGGTTCTGTTACAGGGGCTCTTTTATTCTGTCACGCGCCGTGAAGAGGTAGTCCGGATTAGAACACACTCCACTCACTCCCCCTTTCATTCTCCCTCTATGAAAGGCACAAAAGATGTTAAACTGAGCTGAAAATGAGAGACACTCTGTGACTCTGAGCTGACAATGCGGCAAGGTGAGCATTTGATTCACGAATGTCTGCAACTAGTTGTAGCTCCAGACCAGAAAAAAAAACACACCTGTTATACCACAGTATTGTTGATTGTCACTTCTGATTAGTCAGAAGTTGTTGGTTAATCGTCTATAACAGCAGCTCTGACACTCGTGAGTTTTATTTTAATACGCTCATTTTAATGCATTATCGTTTCAATCATGCTTGTTAACAACATACACAAGCATTTATTTAGTATTTCTGGATGAAGGTTCCAGTGTCAGCACTTATGTAACAATGGGAAAGTCTTCAGGACAGGAATTTGCATTTTCTTCAAGTGTCCTAGCTGCTATAACTTAAAATCCCCGTGAAGTACCTTGAAACGCGCAGCATTATTCCATGTTTTGATGTAATTTCCCCTGAAACAGGAAGTCAGGCTGGGACATATCGAGTGGCTCCAATAATAGCCAATAGCGTTTAGCTTACCTCACAGCCAGGAAACTTACAAATGTTGGGGGCGGGACATTTCAGATTCTAGAGAGCATTTGATTGGACAGAAAATATGATGAGAAGCTGAAGTGCAGAGTGATGTCACCAAAATTGTTGATCCGTATTGGTGGTAAAGAGAGACTTTTTTGTCATTGTTTTGGATCACCTTAGTTTATAGGCTAACATATTTTTACTAAAAGTCACAAAACTTCCATTTTTATTTCATGGGGAAGTGTTAACAAGAACTAAATTGTTTAATGGACGTTTCACAATATTAAAAGGAATAAAAACAAATTTAAAAAAAAAAAAGTATAACATTTCTGTCCTAAATGTTTCTGATTTAATAAAAAACATTTGAATCATTGACAAATTTCTGTGCTATAAGAGGAATTAATACACTTCAGTAGGTGCTGTAATTAAAAATTAATCAACTGTGGGGCACCAACCCATCCTTGTTTATTTTCCAACAACAGTAATTCCCATTGCTCTTTATTCCTTACTTCAACTTCAAACCAAACAATAGATCTGACATGAGAAATGACCAAATTTATGTCATTTGTTTGTACTAATGGGCCCTGTACAGAACTAGTTTGATTTAAATTCACTGTGATGACACGCTC
Organism: Ictalurus furcatus; assembly: GCF_023375685.1. Taxonomy (NCBI): domain Eukaryota; kingdom Metazoa; phylum Chordata; class Actinopteri; order Siluriformes; family Ictaluridae; genus Ictalurus; species Ictalurus furcatus. Next base: position 27,080,278 of record NC_071257.1, on the reverse strand, counting down.
AGTCATTGCCTTGATAACACTGATATATTATGCTAGAATATTTTAAAAAGAAAACAACACAGACAATATTTTTATGGGGCAAAATCAATAGAAACACATCAATGAGAATGATTTTATTTCGTTCTTTTGGGTAAATATACATTCCAGCTCTGTTCTATGCTGCTAATGAGTGAAAATTGCTATAATCATCAAAAGTTTGTCTAGCCCACGCCAACAAATTCACGTCTTTCTGCCTTTTACCTTCATGCTATAATTATCAAGAGGCCTTTGCTGATTCAGACCTGCCAGGTGTGCTCCTCTCTCATTACATGGAAAGGCTTTGTGATATTTCTCTTGGGTTAAACAGGAGAGAAATGGAGATACTCTAAACACAATTCCATTATCTACTCTAAGCTCAGGCACTTAGGCAGGTCATAAAGTATGTTGTCAAGGGCAGTAAAGAATATTATCCTGTTCGAATAGTCAGCCAACAAAGCTACACTGCCCTTATCTCCCAGAGGCGATGTCTAATTTATTACAACTACTAAATGTAATTGAATGTTGCCACAACGGACATGAAAATTTCAACCTTCTGAATACAACCAAAGTGTCCATAGACTTTCACAGTATTACAGCGTACTTATTTGTTATGTTCAGCCCTATTTTTTTCCCCCCGATTGCAGCTTTTTAAAAAGGGGATGGTTCTGCAGGCATGACCAAATGGGACCCTGGAAGGATCTCTGATTAGAAATAATCTGTTTGAGCAACTCCCCATCTTGTAATTCCCACTCGAAAAGCCACTAGATTTTCTCACTAGCCCCCAGTAAGACTACATTTCTCCCTGATGCAAGGACATCATTTCAAAGTGACCGTAGTGCAAAGTAAAAGCAAGAAACAGTATCATTTTGAACGTTTTAACAGACTTAAGGTTTATATTTGTGTGTGATATGCTTGAAGATTGCTTAGAACAGTAGGATAGCTGGATAATTGAAAGGTTAATCTGTTTTACGCAAAAAAAAAAAAAAAATGGAATCAAACTGCATGTGTTCATGTTTTTTTCAGCAATATTAATGGTGAATTACCACAAGCTGCATCCGCTAAACAGATAAATCATCTTAAGTGTTTTTTAAAAAGCTGTTTTAGAAGCCAAACAAGCACAAGCTTACAGCAAACATCTTCTTTTTTATATATGTTAAACAGTTGAGGTTATGTGAGGAAGTATTTTGATGCTTAGCAGTATAATCTTCCAATTTTACCAGTCACGTACATTTAGAACAAAAGCACATATCAGCAGTACCTAGACAGCATTTTCTAGGTTATGGCCACAGAATACAAATGCAGCACACTACTAAACTCCACAGGAATGCTTATACTCTCCAAGATGTCCAAGAGTCATTTTACTTTTAGAGCATGAACATGCCTGGAGAAGCTAATATTAGTTTTAGGTTATTGATAGAGAAAGAGATAAAGCTCATTTGCAGCATATTGAAGGTGTTCCATCTTCCCAAGCAGCGTTTTCCTAATTAACGCTTCCACATTTTACCATTTTTTAAAAATTTTATTTCAATTTCTCGCTGTGCAACGGCGTAATGCACATTACTAAATCAGCCTAACTGGACCCCAACGGATTAGTATTATTTTGGACTTACAAAAACGCACACAGCACAAAACTCCACTTCTGATGGTATCCAGAATGTGAGCTGATTACCTGCTTTCTTATGCAGACTAAGACCTTCATAACATGCTTTTTGAAGGGCAAGTTAGTATTTAATGTTCAAACATTCGTATTCAGGCTTTGGTGCTAAATTTACATAGACACTAATGGGTCCTGGCTGCACAGAACTGATTATTCCTAGGAGAAAGAAAACTCACCGAACGTTGCAGCTTGACCTCCAAATAAGAAAAGGAGGTCTCATCGTTCTCGCTGCAATTAGAATAAATCTCTGATGCCACACAGCCAGTACAACTCCTCCAGTCTGCTCTGGAGGCATAGAGGAAAAGCAGTGGAGTTTTCAGGGTGTTGGTGGACAGATGTCAGCTCAGTGGGTTCCTGTAGCTTTCGGCGAGCCGTAACAAAGTTACAGCACAGAGTGATGCTAATTAAGTCGAGAGATCTGAATTTCTGCTTGTGGTTAGGAAAATATGCTAGTGCTCACATGTAACTAGAATTTAGAAGCTAGTGGTAATGTGTGGATTTTTCTATATAAATCAAATATGGCCAGGGATCACATTCTCCCACTTTTCATTAGAGCTATTTCTTCTCCTAAAGAGTAATAGCTCTCAGTATCGTAATAAGATTCCTTAATTGAACCTTTGCCTGGAGCATTTTATTCCCAGTACAGGGCTGTACGTGCACTTGTGTGTGCGTGTGAGTGTGTGTGTGTGTGTGTGTGTGAGCATCTGTACACGTGCATATGTGTGTGTGGACATTTATGTAATTTACATTTGTAGGCACAGAATGTCGTCATGATGATTTTATTGTCAATTTATCCATTAAGGAGCCTTATTATGACAGTGAGTGTTTAGGAGGAGAAAGAAAGTCACAATGAAGGATTTCAATGAAGGAGAACCTTTTTCTGAAAACTAAAAGGTTAATGTTACAGTGTCGGCAAAGCATTAGAGAGAGAGAGAGAGAGAGATTTTTCACCTTGTGAGGACACCTGGCTGGTCCCCCATTTTTTTTTCAAGTTTAAAGGGTTCCTTTTAGATACTGAGGTTAATATTAAAGTTAGAATTGGGTCTAGTGTAGTGTAGTCTTTATATCTTTAGTGGGAAGGAATGTTATAATGTTTTGGTATCTGGCTTTTTTACAATCTAAAAAATACAAATAATAATAATAATAATAAATGCACCATAGAACATCCTTTTGGTCAGTAAGTTACAGGTAGAGTGTTGGCATGTTGTTAATGCATTAATTACATATTTAAAATACAAATCAGTGGAAATACCACCTCTGTGTGTGTGTGTGTGTGTGTGTGTGTGTGTGTGTGCTGCATTATGTAAGCCTCCTCTTGTCTTGTCTCGCCTCTGAACCCACATCCGTCTGGATGAAGAAAGGAAGAATAAGGGACTAAGGGTTAAAAAGCTAAATAACTATGTTAGACCAATTGAAAATAAAAAGAAAGATGCTCATATCTAGCTTTAAACTCCTCTACTGGTAAAATGTGAATTGGCAAAGCCAAAACAAAAACACAGTCCAGTAAATGCACATGCAGCTCTCGTCGCACTGGGAAATGCACTGTGCAGTGAGGACAATATGTAGCATATGTACCCTTTTCATCAAGGGTGCCAATAATTATAAAGTTGACTGCAAATCCATTATAACAAGTCAATTAAACCTATAAGTATTTACTCAAAAAATCAATAAGAAAAGAATTAGCTAGCTCAACAGTATAGACTTGATTTCTTCAAAAACATTATTAGCGAAAAATACCACAAGATCAAATATGACCAAAATTTCTGGTTCACAGATGGTGGCCTCAAAAAGACGGGATACGGAAAACAACAGTGGGAACAAGAGCGAGAGAAGTTCCCTCGTGGTTTAGAGAAGCGAGCATCATGGAAACTAACAATTTGTTCAGCAGCACAACAATCCTGAAAATGTCATGATAACTGTCATTAACCTATCAGCCTGTGCATGATTGTTTTCGAATGGGGGAAAAATGCTTGATGAGTTTTGCAATAGAAAGCTTTCAGCAAGCGTCGATCCTATAATCACACTCAATTTCAGCTCTCCTTCCATAAGTGTTTTGTCACTAGTTGGAGAGACGGAGATGGAGGTGGTATGATTTCTGTTTTCATTATACAATGTACAATACGGAGCTTTGTGTAGCCAAAGATGCAAATTAAAGTATCAGAACGCGTATTGGACAATAAATTATGGCAACAATAAAGCACATTATACTACAGCGCTGTCAAATTCTCCATTCAGATTACTCAGAATATGTTGATTCATTTTATATAGCAGCACAAATATATTGGCTGCAAGGCAAATCACAACTTTCTGTACGGAGATGTTTATTTATCATTTTTGGATGGAGGCCCCAGAGCGCGTGCTTATAACAGTCAGAGGTAAAGCTGTTCTTGAAAGTTTTCTTCAGGACAGAGGACTTTGTGTTTTTCGGTTTATCAGTAAACATGACAAGTTGTCTTAATTTTGTCGTGTTAACTTCAAGTGCCATGAAAAAAGAGAGGCTGGTGAGAAAACAACTGTTTAGAGCTGTTATAATGTCAGTGTCAGTCACATGAACTCATTTCATGGACATCCCACAACATTTGGTAAATGGTAAATGGCGCACTTTTATCCAAAGTGCTTTACACTGTGTCTCATTCACCCATTCACACACACACTCACACACCAATGGTAGCAGAGCAGCCATGCAAGCCGCTAACTTGCCATCGTTTCCGCTCTACCACAGCCGCCCTCATTTAATGTAAAGATGAACATTACATTTAATGTAACGATGAAGAGATCAAAGGAAGCCTGGAGACTATCCCAAGTAACTCGGGGCACAAGGTGAGGGACAAGCTACGGACAATCGGGAAATTCCAATCAGCCTACAAGACATGTCTTTGGACTGGGGAGGAAATAATGGTAAATGGCGCACTTAAATAGCGCTTTTATCCAAAGTGCTTTACACTGTGTCTCATTCACCCATTCACACACACACTCACACACCAATGGTAGCAGAGCTGCCATGCAAGAAAGGAAACCAGAGTACCGGGAGGAAACCCCTAAAGCATAAGGAGAACATGCAAACTCCATGCACGCAGGCCAGAGGCAGGATTCAAACCACCAATCGTTGGCATATTACTGTACAATAAAGCACTACGGGATGTGCTGTTATAAACAGCTTAATTAATTCTGTTGTGACCACACCACCCAGTCACTGATTAATTTCCTATAACAGTTTTATTCCTTGGAATAATATCGGCTTTGCTGTTGTGAGTGCAGTAGGACTCAGAGCATCTGACGGCACATTTTCTCCCAATCATTTATTAGCTCTCATTTGAGACATGGCATACCCAACCATATGGTTCGACTCGGAGTGTACTCACAAATGAAATCAGGTATTCTGGACCAGCTCCACAGAGCAACTACAGTACAAGAATGCTACGGAACACACTTCAGAAGACCAGGGACTGAACCTCAGATTTAATCTTTTTTTTTACCACAAGGGGATAGTATAGCAGCGCTGAAAGGCATGCTTCTGTACTGAAATCCATTCGGGGTAAAATTCACTCATTTAAAGCTGAGAAGTTCTGCATTTTATTTAACTAATAACATTTCTTTGGCCATACATCAAGACTTTTTAGGGCTCAGTGATAAAGAGGAATTACTTTAGTGATTTAAACAAACTGGATGATGCCACCTGAGCTCCTGCTCACCTCATCGTAATGCACTCTTGTGGAACTGATTAGTTTAACTGAATATATTGATATCTGTGCCAGCATTTCAACCCTACGGTGAGACTATACTGAGACACACTGCAATTCACTGATGGCAGGAAACTTTGGGATGAACTCAGTTTGGCTTAATGTCTCATCAGGGGTGAACACAAGTGAACTCAGTAAGTATGAAAAATTTTCGTCTTATGATTGATTTCCAGAGGCCATCTAAATATGATCCTGGCATAGAAATATAGAGTCTCTAAACAGCTAATCCAAATCTGTAGAAGTATCAAAACATAATTCTTCTTTGAACCATTATCATTAGGCATGAGACAAAATCTCTGACACGTCCTATTTATAATTTCAGAGCCTATAGATTATTGGTGTTAGTCATTAGAAAATCCATCCACCCATCCATTTCCATACCGTTTATACTACACAGGACCGTTGGGGAGCCTGGAGGATATCCCAGGTTACTTGGGGCACAAGGAGGGGGACGCCCTGGACGGGATGGGGATGCAATCACATGCACAATAACACACAGCGGACAATTTAGAGATGCCCGTCAGTCTACAATGCATTTCTTTGGACTGGGGGAGGAAACCAGAGTACCCAGAGGAAATCCCCCAGAGCACAGGGACAACATGCAAACAAACAGGATTTGTGGCAGGGTTCGAAGCCCCAACCCCGAAGGTGCGAGGCAGCTGTCCTAACCACCATGCCTCCAGTCAATAGAATATGATAAATAAAAAATACATTTTAAAAAATGTAAAATAAAATAAATTATAAACTTTGATTATGGCCCTTTGGGATCTCATAAAAATGCTGATGTGGTCCAGGCAGAATTTGAGTTTGACACCCCTGGTGTAGTGTAGATATTGCAGTGATTTGGTTTGTTGTCATTACAAAATAAATGTATTACTATTTAAAATGTAATGTTTTGCATCACTTTAGTCTCGTCAATATTGTCTGGTGAAGCCTGAATTGGGATATGTCTCGCATGGTGGCTTCAGTGTATCGTCTCATGCCTAATTTCCATTTATTATTTTTTTACACCCACTTAAAGCTGACTTGACCCTTTTTGCTTCAGAGTCAGCTAGAAGCGTACTCTGATGTTCTTTCATAATTAGGCAACTCCCCAAGTTTTTTATATTCTCTAAAATATCTGCTTACAATATAGGATTTTCTTGCAACAGAAATGCAAATGTACATTTAAAAGTCTCCTGCTAGCACTGACCTAGAGACTATGTAAACTTTAAAGAGTACAGAATTATCAAAATATGTATTTATCATCTCAGTACTGTTTCACAACCAAACACAGCCCATTAGATTCTGATGTGTGTTCTTATGCTGGATGTGGATTTGCCCTGAACTTTAAGTGTTCCAAAATCGTAACACAGAAAACAGGGGCATGGATCACAGACAAATATAACCACGAGTAGCGTTCTGCGGCGTCCAAGCACCCTTCACAAGTAGTGCCCCCTAGTGGCCAGTTCTTTCCATGTTACAATGGACACTAAAGAGACTATAGATAAACACACCGTTCAGGTTTTGTTACAGTAGCTTAATGCTAACCCTGTAAAATCCCTGCTGAAACCTGATTGGCTGATGGAAGCTATGTTTTTATGTAGCACAGCCTTCAATAGACATCACCCCACCCCCTTGAATGATCAAACTTTGCCCACAGCCTCATAATCTTGTCTTGAATGTGTCTTTTAAGTTTTACGTGAGGGGGGCACTGTGGTTAGCATGCTTGCATTGCACCTCCAGGATTGAGGGTTCAAATCCCGCCTCCGCCCCGTGTGTTCCCGTGTGAAACCTGAGCTTCGCAGGTTTCCTTCCCCAGGAAGGAAGCAAAATTGGCCATGCTCTCTGGGTGGGAGGGATGGAGGGATCTCGCGCTCCTGGCCATCACAGCAACACTATCTAATTGTGGGTTTCTATAAGCACATGTCTGTAGAAGAGGGAAAATAGTGCTTTCCTCATTGTGTGCAATGCTGTGATGCAGTATGAGCATAACTGTGGTTGAAATTGCTATGGTTCAAGTGTCTTCGACGAAGCTTTTACCCTTCCCAGTTGGAAATTGTCATTGGATATAGGAGAGCTGACTGGTGGCTGGGAATTGGCAGGTGACCAAATTGGGGAGAAAAATAAGGAAAATATATCAATTTTTTTAAACAGCTGAAATCACTAAAGCCTAAAACCGGCTTTACAGAGTAAACAGTGATAAAGTTAGTTTAAATTCTGGGGTTTTATTCATCAATGTGAATAAAGCGCCATGGCTGTAGTGATAAAAAAACGCCAGTGATGGTAATCAGCTTTTCTCTCCCAGTTAATATAGAAAGGCTTCTCCCTCGTGGTAAATGTGTGCTATTTCAATCACACAGTTCTCCCTGACTCATTTTATACCCCCAAGCATATTACTGTACCATAATAGTGCCTTTATAATGTGACAGCTAGCTAACAAATAGAGGTGAGCAATTTATACAAACGCTTCAGACTTCAACTAATCTAGCTGGAATAAAACTACTCCAACTTCAATCAGTCCCGAGTCACATAATCAAGAAATGATTACCTGGTGCAGGTGTGTTGAGAGTTACAACAGAACCCAGATGTGGTGTGTTTGAGAGTTGGATTTGAAAAGCCTGACAGAAAATGCTTAATTGAAGTAAGATGTGCTTGAGGTATTGAGCAGCATGGATGCAAAAACAAACTTGAGGTAATTGCTAGTGAGACAAATTCTAATGCCGAAGCGTATATGGTAATCTGCAGATAGTCTTACTTGAAGCTATTTAAAAACCAAAATGATTTTGCAGCCAGCAATTGAGTGAAAAAAAAGAAACCCCACACCCTGTCTCAAGCAGGAAGAATCTTGCTGGTCTGCTTCTATAGTGGATATAAAAAGTCTACACACCCCTCTAGTAATACTGCAGGTTTTTGCAGGGATGGTGGGGGGGGGGGGGGGTGTTTACAGTAATCTGGCTGCACAAGTGTGCACACCCTTTTACAATCAGTCATCTTTTTGGTTTTATCCAGCCGTTGAAGTCATGGTCCACAGAGAGCTTACAAAGCATGTACAGGATCTCATTGTCAAAATGTATTGATCAGAGAGTGGTACAAAATAAACGTTAGATGTGCATGGAACATCATTATTATAGGCAAATATATACATTTATATTGGTTTTTCACTTGAATTTAGTTGGTTGCTATATCACATGAAAGGTAGAAAAAAGATCTGACATGATTTACCTTGGTTTCATATTTTAAATCTGTTTAAAACAAACAAAAAAATGCTATTTTAACAGGAGACTTGTGTAGACTTTTTAAATCCATTGTACATCACAGTGATACTGACTTCAGGTATTTGAAAAATGAACTTAATATAGAGGTGAGACTACACTTTTGCATACCAAAACCAAAATGAATGTGTCATGGTGGTGCACAAAATCATCCACAGGAGTCTTGTAAATATAACTCACAATGAGGCTACAAGCAAAAGAAATAGAGTGAATAAAGTCAAGTCAATTAGGTGGGCTTTTATTGCTATTCCTCTATATAGTTTGAATACATACGAACGAAATGCGATATTTCTCCAACACATATCAGTGTGCGACGAGTGAAACTGTCAAAAAGAATTTTCCTTATGATGGTCAATGAATGATGGTAATTATTGTACACTATTATTACAGTGTATCAGTGAATAATAGATCAATGATCTTGTGTATCCTCAAATTATTGGACAGACAACCTGATCTCATAATGATGCCTTGAAGCATTATCTTCTGGCTACAGAAGATTTTCAATGGAACAACAAAGCTGCACAATGTTTTTCACACTAAATGTACCTTAGAGAATCAAATCTGATGTGAATGCAATCAGCATGCAAAACCCTGCCTCTGTTTCAGTTCCACTATGTGAGTCTAATAAAACAGACTTGTTTGTCTTGTATGGACAATATATTAATTTGACTGTTCAGGCCCAGACCTAAAACATATATATGGTTCAAATAGATTGCACTGTTTTATAAATGATGAAAGAGGTGCATTGTATTGCTTTGCTTCTTGGGGATTTAATGAAAGTGAAGGATTAACTTGCAGCATCCTGAATACACAGAGATTAGTTGTCCACATTGAGAGAACAGCTCGTGAGCCTGCTCTCGCTCTAACAAACGTGCACTTAATTTCGTGTTTATTGTACTGTCACTGTTTGAAATGAATTACATTCGAGTCTCTAAGACATTCATTCATCTTCAGCAGAGGTGCAAACATCTACAGTGATGCAGGAGACACCTGAAAACTACACTTCTTTTTTTTTATTATTTTTTTTTCTGCTTTTTTAGTTAAAGTAACAGTCAGAATAAACGGAAAAGCCAATTTACTGAAGGGGAAAAAGATGCATATTTGTTTCTGGAAGCAGTTGCTTTTGCTTTGTGCTGACTTTATCTAGGTGATCTTTGCCCTGTGAATTCACAAACCAAACCAAAATATAAAACAAGAAGGTGAGGCTGTGGGCACTGGTTTGTAAACGCACAAGGGTAGAATGTGCTGTGTTTCATTTACTGAATGCTATTATCATGAAGTCATCCAGTCCACCAACATGCGCTCGGGTGTTTGTGGTAAAATTCAGCTTTTTCTTTCTACCTGCTAGGATTTTCTTGTTAGCAATGCTGGCATCTTTATCATGGGAAGGCTCATGGTGGATCTGGAGCCTGTCCTGGTAACTGATATGGGAGACAGGGATATACATCCTGAACAGCATGTCAGTCCATCACAGGGCATCACATAATCAAGTATCACAGAATTAAGCTGCAAACACAAATAAGGTGAATAAATATGGGACTAACAAGAATTATTTTTATTATGAAGATCAAGGAATGAATTAACAGTAACATACATTGTATTATTTTTTTTACTGGGTCAATAATTAACAGATGTCAATAATTAACAGATCTTCTCTTCCCTCAAATAACTGGATACATAACTTAATCTGTTAAAGATTTAGAAATGTTTTAAATGAAGAAAGCCTGTGGCTTTGGATTCTATACAGATATAAATAGGTCCTGATTAATTGAACCTTAACCCCAGCCTTAATCATTTACCTGCTTTACATAGCAAATCAATCATGGGCCATGTGAAGCTGCTTATCTGCTAGTCGCTTGTTTTACAACACTGTAAGCGCAAGGGTGGGTTTATAAGTCATTACTGCTGTTCATTAGGTCATTAGCTATTGCTTTGTCCTGTTCAGACATTCTAATCGTCAGGTAGGAACATCTCTCATTTCTGTTTCTTGGGATTTCTAAGGGAACTCCAGTGCTGACTCTCTGAGTACAGCTGTAACAGGAACAAAAGCATTCAGCTGCTGATCCTAAAACAAGAAGACAGATTTAGGTGAGCCAAAGTGCTGCGAGAATGGGCTGGAGTCATTTCAGTGTGGGTGAAGGTGCTGGTCATGGTACATGCCCTGCTAACAGAGCTGCCAATCACAGAGGGAATTTCTGTGGTATTAAATAAAACATGGCTGACTAATATGGTTGGATAAATAAAAGTTGGCTGGCCGTGAGCCAGTGTCTCAAGATGGTATTCAAACAAACCAATAAGGCACTGCCTAAATGTTTGCTGAACAGCTGAACAGCTGTTTACTCTAGAGTCTTTGAACACCACAAGTAAAGGATGCTCCATTTTAGCACCATTTTCAACCATGTCTAAATGGTGTCTGTATTAAAAAATATACATCTGTCCAGATTGTCACTTTGGGGGTTTTAGACAGACTCTAGAAGCTTCACTTGACAAGATTTTAAACATAAACTTGCACATTTGAGAGAATTAATTCGGTGTCTTCTTTCATGAAGGAATGGGTAAGAAAGCAATATATTTTCCAAACTATTTTTAAATCATGAGACTTGCCAAACTTGACTGCAGATATTAATGTGACATTGTATTTGAAACAGTCTAAATGTTCTAACTTTTTTAAAATGTGTACATGTGTACCACACAGTAAGAAGTAAATGAAGAAATAAAATGAAGGATGCAATTATGACTTTCATGACCAAGATGCTGTTTCCAGTAGAAAAAAAAATAATAACAACGATTTACAAGTTTTAATATCAGTGCAAAGCACATGACTATACAGTTGACTGCAAATGTTTGCACCCCCATGGTTTCTAAATGGAAAAAATTCAAATAAATCTCTATTTGACAAAACAATACAAACACAGGAAATACAAAATGAAATTAATGTGTGCCAGATAAATGTATATGTGCCCAGTACTGTGTGTTCACTTATCATCCCACTAATAAAACAGTAACAGATATTATACTTTAAAACTTCACAGTCCTTCAGGACTACCCTAAGACAGCTTCCATATTTAAGGAACCTCCAGTCATTTCCTACAGACAATGCAAAAGCATCAAAGACCTGAATTAAAAGATCAGGCTAATAGAATCTGTGGGACATTTGTATACAACAGATCTAGTTGTTCGACATACAAACAACCACTAAAATCAGACGATCATTTTTATTACCCATCACTCCTGTGCATCACCGCAGGAGTTTCCTGTAAGAAATGCAATCAACTGTAGACTGGAGAAACCAAGAGCAGACTGGCCGATCGTTTTGTGAAGCAGCTTCTTACCATCTGATTTCTCCTTTCCAGTGGCAAGACATTTCAACAACGAGAGACATAACATTAATGACATCTCACTTTGTGCACTGCCAGTTGTTGTTACGGGGGCAATGAAGTGAGGAAACATAAAGAGAAAAAGCACATCAACACTCTTGGGACTTTAGTGCCCCAAAGAACGAATGTTATGTTTTAACTACAGCTATTACAACATCAGACATTTCCAATATCTACTGCTTTACTACAGCCCCAGAAGCATGTTGCTGACTCAGCTGATTAAGGACTTTTGTCCAAAATTATCTGTTTCACTGGAAACTTTATGTACTATACTAAACTTTTGCCATCTCTCTCTCTCTCTTGCTCTCTCTCCCACAGTATAATACACAGTATAATCAGCCAAACATATGACAGCAGCACAATGCATAAAATCTTGCAGGTGACAGAATAAATGTGATCTATGTGACCGTGACATGGTTGTTGGTACCAGATGATCTGGCTTAAGTATTTCAGTAACTGCTGAACTGTTTGATGTTTTGTGCATTCTGAGATGCTTTTCCACTCACCACAGTTGTAAAGAGTGATTTATATGAATTAATATAGACTTCCTGGCAGCTCAAACCAATCTGGTCATTCTCCAATGATCTCGCTCATCAACAAGGTGTTTCAGCCTGCAGACCCTCTGCTCACAGGATGTTTTTTAGCTTTTGATTTTCAGCACCATTCTGTGTAAACTCTAGAGACTGTTGTGTTTGAAATTCCCAGGGGATCAGCAGTTTCTGAAATGCTCAAAACAGCCCATCTGGAACCAACAACCATGCCACAGTTAAAATCACAGAGATTACACTGTTTTCTTCATTCTGATGTTCGATGTGAACATTAAATGAAGCTCTTCACCTGCATCTGCATGATTGTATGCATTGTGCTGCGGCCACATGATTGGCTGATTGAATAATTGCATAAATGAACAGGTGTATACAGGTGTTCCTATTAAAGTGGACTGTGTGTGCATATAAAATGCAAAATATACACAGTGCCATTGATTTGGACCAGTGGTAATTAACATTTAACACAGTTTATATTTCTAATTCATTTTGTCCTAAGGGTATAAATATTTCCACTTAACTCTAAATGCAAGAAACAAATAGCTAGTATAAATATACAATACCGCATCCCCTCTACTGCTGACGTGTTCGCGATAGTAATATACTGTGCATGAATACTAGTCCAGGCTGGCCCTCGAGGTGATACCTCATCATCCTGTGCATTTCCTTTCATCTCTGTGCTGAAAATGAACAGTTGTGGAGATCCATCTTCAGACTTTTCTACAGATGGAAACTCAGTCTTAATGCAGTACTTCATAGACAAGCTGTTTTTCAGGGCGAACAACATAGCTCACAGATTTTTTTTTTCCTCACAGAAATGTTCCTTAGAGAATCATATCTGATGTGAATGCAAGCAGCATGCAAAGTCCTGCCTGTGTTTCAGTTCCATTATACAGGTCAAATGAAACCAACTTGGATGTCTTGCATGGGCAATATGTTTACATGACTGTCCAAATATTTGGTTGAGAAATATTGTAGTTTTGTGAAATAAGGACAGCGGTGCATTGTACTGCCTTTTTTTTATCCGGGATTTTGGATGGCTTAACCCACAGCACCCAGAATACACACAGCTGAGCTGTCCACTATAGCATGTTAATAAACAGCACACAGAGAATACATCCTCAGCTGGTTTTTATACACTAATACACTAATGTTCTTAATATTATGTTTGTAATAGTCTCACTGATTGAAATTAAGCAGTAGTAATATGCATACTGTATGTGTTGAAGGACACTGTCTGCCAAATTTGCCACCAATTACAGTTAATAGCATGCAAATTAATTGCTAGCTATTTACTGAAAAAGATGCTCAATTAATCCTTAAATATAATGACTTGCAAATGAAGTAATAAGTTTTAAGGAAAACAACAGTTCGGTGGCAGCGTGGTATGCGGTGTATACCAGCATGTCCCAGAGTGTTTAATATCTTAAAACACAACACTTTGCCAACAATTAAAATTGTTGTACATGTATGTATTTTTATACATTATAAATGTAACCCTTGTTAAATTTAATCCCGAGGAATGTCCAGAAAACAAGTTGGTTTCTGTTATCATTAGCAGCAATAAACTGTAGTTCCATCACCAGCCTCTCTGTTTTCTCTCTCTTTAACTTAACACGATAAAAATGGCAGTTTGTCATGTTAGAAAGAAACTGGAACTAGTGCTGGGGAATTTTCAAGATTAATTAAGACACTTTTCAAAATGTTCTAATCGAGATTGTACATGATTACATCCATTCATCCATTTTCTGTACCGATTATCCTACACAGGGTCGCGGGGAGTCTGGAGCCTATCCCAGGGGGACTCGGGGCACAAGGCGGTCACACCCTGGACAGGGGGACAACCCATCGCAGGGCACAATCGCACACATATTCATACACTACGGACAATTTGGAAATGCCAATCAGCTTGCAACGCATTTCTTTGGACCCCCAAAGCACAGGGAGAACATGCAAGCACACAGGGCGGATGAAGGATTCAAACCCCCAACCTCTAGAGGTGCAAGGCAAACGTGTTAAGCACTAAACTACTGTGCACCCATAAATAATATATGTTAATATTAATATTACATATACATTGTTTTAATTTAAAAATCTATAAATGCTGTTACTATTTTTACATTCTTTTACATCTACATTTTCCAAAGTCCATTCAAAGTTTTAATAAAAACTTAGTTTGAAATAAATTGCAGTATTTTCCAATTGCATTTTGTAAGAACAAAAAAAAAAATAAATAAAATCGTTATCGAGAATTGTCCATAAATATACAAATACTTAGATTTTTGTTCCCCCTAATATCACTCTAGTGCAAATTCCGAAGTCCGGAAGACTTTCCCATGGCAGATTTACTGGCCACTGTAAAGTGTTGTTACCTGAGACTCCTTCCATAAATGTTAAATAAATGTCTATTTACAGAAAATGTCAACAACAATTATAAGGTTGTTTTTTTAAATTCATTTACTAATTAGTATTAATTAATTGATTATTATTAATAGTAGTAATAGTAGTCGTAGTAGTGTAGTAGTAGCATCCACCATCCCTATGATTTAGTTGTTACTATAGAAACCTAAATACCCTAGAAAGGATATATTAGAAAAATGCAGTAATATAAACCTGTGATTTGCCTTGAAGCCAGAAATCAAGGCAAAAAAAAAAAAAAAAAAGAGCAACACTTTCAGCCCTGTGTTATAAAGGAGTTGGAACAAGGAGATATAAATGAGTTGTTTCATAAATCATCGCTCAGTTATTCAGCACTTGCCTATAGCATAGCAGTATTTACCAAACAAAATCAGGGCATCAAATTTCATCACTGATTATAAAAACTGAGAAGTTAAAAAATGGATCAACGATCTTCCATATTCAGTGACACAGAGATCAAGTGACTGTGTGAAACAAGGCCAAGGCTGCACGTCTTTCAGCACATTAACATCTCTTAACTCCAGCTGCACCGCACTAGCAAACACATTTATCATCCCTGTCTGCCGGAGAGAAGCAAAAATCCCCAGCTGTCATGTGTGTCTTGACACGGAGGCTGTACCTCCCTCCGGGTGAAACAGGCTTTCTGAGATTCCCCTTTTAGCCTCGTGAAGCAAATGAAGCGCACACACACACAACACATCCTGAACCTGGAGATCAAGACTATTCATAAGGAACAGGTTCAATAGCAGGATAAATCAAATCACATGTATAGGTTTTTCATCTATTACCCGATCAAAGATCAGAATAGCTGCACTATCAATCAGTAAATAGCTCTAAATAGCCAAATACCTAGTAAATACCTTTAATAAATCCGATATTCATTCAGTTCAAAGCTGATAATGCAATTTATACCACAGCTCTATTGAATGCTCCATTCTGATCAGCCGCCCTGATGATAGCTTTATATTGTATTATCGCACTTGTTTGAATATGTTATGGGACTTGAATGGCGGATGCTACATATAAACAGATTTTTTTTTTTTTTAAATATGTCTTTTTTTGTTTTGTTTTGTTTTTTTGTGAGGAGCTTCACCATATCAGCCATATCACCTTATCATGCAAGCATTTTTGAATGGGCTCACTGCTGTTCTTTTTCAAACACAGGAAAGTCTTCAGGATGGAGGGCTTTGTGGTTTCTCAGTAACATGACAAGCTACATACAGTATATCTGTGTTATTAACCTTAAGAGACAGCGGGAAAATGAAGCTGCTGAGGGACCAACTGTTTATACCTGCTATAACGTAAGTGATACCAGGAACTAACTTGTTTTGCAGATGTTCCACAACATTCATCGTAACTAGAAATGGTTCAAACTTATCCACAGGGTGTTTAATATACAAATAACTGGCGATAATTGTTTTCAAATTTGCTATCAACGTATAAGAGGAATAAAACACTCAGAGGTGTGTTTTTATGGGAAAATAATCAACTTAATGGCTGTATCAGTAATGTCGGGTTTTATTTATATATTTATTATCTGGCCAATATAGTATAGAACTGCAATGCAGCACGGTATTGAATACAATTTATGAGTCTATATACAATTGATGCACAAAAGCTTTAGTTCTGTGCAATTTAAGAAATAAAGGTGTTTGTTGTGTGGAACGGTGTGTTACCATTATAAAGAATAATGAATAGGTAGTATGAATAATCTTTGCTAATATGTAAAAAAAAAAAAAAAAAACACAAAAAAACCACACACCGTCTTGTTTGTAATGATTTTTAATTGCTCTAATTATATTGTGATGTGTTGTTTAAATCCAATCGTATTCTCCTTTAAACCAACACAGCAATCGTGAATTAACTTCACTACCCTGTAAGTACACAGTAATCATATTATGATCTGTTTCAAGGACCTGGCTTTATTTTCTTTGGAAATAACAATGCATTAGAAGCCTTTCAGAGCCAGAAGTAATCTGCAATCTGAATGAAGCTTTGTGTTAATGGAATACAAAAATATCATTCATTATCACTAATTAGCAAAGCCAGAGCTTCTCATGTTAATTGAATAACATTGCTTAATTGAGAGTTCGAGGAAAATATCAATAATGTGAGAGAAGATTTGAACAAAGCAGTAGTTTATCAGTGTTTCTTGCAGGAAAAAATAACAATCAAGCGATACACTGCCTGAATCTGAGTTAGTCTAAACGAATGATTGAGTCTAAATGAATAAATATACACAATAGAAAACAGAATCATGTAGCATATCTATTCTCTCTTGTTATAAAATTCACATTGGAATTCAAATAAGGATATGAATACTGCTGGGTAATACTGTAGCGTATCTCCCCTTCAGAAGAAATCCCCAGACTCGGATTCACACCTACGCCTACACGGCTTTATATAAGTCCAGGAGGAGCTATGCGTGAATACTACCTGGGGATGTCAGGTGTGTAGAATAAATAAAGCCATCAGCTGAGCTGTGAAAAGGAAAAAGTGAAAATTCAATTTCCTCTCAATTTGTTTACTCTGTGATCTCGCCTTATCTGCTGAGGGATGAACTGGGCATCTGATGAGCACTTGAATTGGATCTGAAAGGCATCAGATGGGTCTCTGGGTCAGTCAGGGTGACACTCTGGGAGAACACTGTCCTCTGTTTAATGACAGCTTGAACAGTCACACATGAAAGGTCAAGAAGGGACACAACCTCTAGACAAATCTTACATCATCTGCATGCACTTGAGAGATCCAGTGCTTACACACCTGAGGACAAGCTCCCTGACTTCTAATGGCGGGGAAGGAAGGCACCTGCACGCGGGCACAACTCACTCAGCTGGGGCTCAAAACGCATCTTTAAACCCGACCGGAGGATCGCTTATAAGATGATGATGGTAAAATCAATAACACATTCGTGATCAAATGCATGATCGATTCCAAGTGGTGCATGCATGATAACGTCATGCACAGTGAGCGGAGGATGAGTAAATTCCGTTACCTTCGGCCAGAAGGCGCATCGCGTGCACGAACGACGGATCCAAGCTTTCTTTCTCGGCCAGCAGCTCGGGCAGGTACTTGTCCTGGTCCATTATTCACCTCAGTCCCGAACACGACAAAGTGCAGGTAAGACGACACACAAGTATCTGAGCAATGACAATTATTTTTGTTTGTTTTATTTTATTTTGCTTTTAAAAATAACTGTCTGATAAGTGACAGCAGCTGATATGCGCGCGAGCTCGGGAAACGCGATGTGGAATAATTCACTGCTGCGCACCCATGTCCTCGCGCTCGGTTTAAACGCGAGAAGCCGCGGATGATCCTCCCTCCTCCGCCGGAGAATCTGCGCTGTAACCACGCCCCCGCCTTGCCTGATTGGCTGCCCCGGAGGACACAAGTGACTCCTGGCAACAGTCCCCGGCGCTGACGAAACGCTGCTTACTTCCTCTATACAACTCGTCTACTACGTATGGTCCGAAATAATGCCTCCGTACCCTACGTAGTTCACTTAATCATAATCTGTAGGGAGCTATCTGGAATGATCTGGAATATTTCATCTTCTGTACATGAGCATGTAGTTCAACAACCCACTTCACTCTTTTGTAGCTAGACAGGAGCCCTGAAAGGACACCTGGAAACAAAAATGGTCTGGGGAATGAGAGTAGTGCCTCACCTGTCAGAGATGTTAACCCAACATTTGTAGCTTAGTATTTAGCATGTTTGCCTTGAACATCCAGGGTTGCAGGTTTGAATCCTGCCAAACTCATGCGTACGTGGAGTTTGCATGTTCTCCCCAAGATTCGGGGGTTTTCTCTGGTATTCTGGTTTAGTCCCCGAGTCCAAAGACTGGCTGAAATTTGTCCAAATTGTCTATAGTGTGAATGTGTGTGATTGTGTCCTGCAATGGATTGGCACCCCATCCAGGATGTCCCCTGCTTTGTGCCCCAAGTTCCCAGGGATAGGCTCCTGGCTCCTCTGTGACCCTGTGAAAATGGATGGATTTCTTTAACCTACACTTACATTGCATTCATGCAGTACAGCTTTTGTACCCTTAGTGTGTATCTTTAGTGTGTATCTAGGAAAGTCAATGTATTGTAGTGTACAGTACCTTTAAAGCTTTACTCCAAAAAGTAGAACTGTAGTCACGACTGCTATTGTCAAGTCCAAGAGCAAGACTATCCAAGATGAGGCTTAATGAGGTTGAGGACAACACAAGTTCAAGTTAAAATGAAAGTGAGACAGAGGGTGCGTCTCAATCAGCTCTTTATTTCAGTAGTCAGGGTGTTGGCCAACTTAAGGGCTGTATCAAGCGCAAAATTCTTCCAGTGCAATGGATCATTGGCTCCCTAAAAAAATCCCACAATGCACCGCAAAAACCATCAATGCTCACTGTGTTCCCTTACTGGAAATTACTTCATATTTTCTGAACCTTCTCAGCTCGAAAAAAGGCGAACGAACCCTCAGCCAACTTCATCTACAAATGTAAGTCACGTGTTATCGTTGTTGTAGCTCTCAAATGATTACTTATATTACACAATATAGTATGCCATTTTTAACTTTATTTGAGGTTCTATATACAGTTTGTTTGAGTCTAATTGACTTTTAAGTGTTTCAGGATTTTTAAAAAATCCACTAGCTTGCCTACGATCCTGCTTGAAGTACAATGACAGAAACACGTGTGATTAAGCTAACAAATTTATATGACACAATATCTGAAAGATATCAGTCCTGCCTGTTGTTGATAAACTCCAGTGGCGATGTTTTACAATGCGAGTATGTAGTCATGTTGGCAGAAATTGAGTCATCAGTGTCCCAATGTGTTGTGAGCCAGGGTCCAAATCAGTACCCGAACTAGTGTACACGATATACTGATTCACGACCTAGGGAGCTAGGGAGCAGATTGAGACATACCCAGGGTCACGATCAAAACTGAAAACTGTCCAATCCTATTCGAGGATGCACCTATGATTAGGTTATAGCTTCTAGAAGAAATAATTACTTCTTGTAAATCTTTGTGCAAGTGAGAAGATAAAGCAACTTTTTTTTTACTTTTTTACAAATTCTCAGCCAAGCCCAGGACCATATTTACCAAGACCAATGTGTCTCAAGACCAGCTCTACTGAAAGGAAGAATTATCTCTGTAGGCTACATGATTTCAGTAGTGTAGCATGTAGCGTTACTACCTCACAGATCCAGGGTCCTCTGTTTGATCCTGAGTTCAGGATACTGTCTGTGTGGAGTTTTGCGTGTTCTCTTGTGGTCCATGTGGGTTTCATCCAGGTTCTCTGGATGAACGTATACATGAATGATTGTGTGAAGGTGTGTATGCACGGTCTCATCCATGTTGTCCCATCCACCTTGAATCCAGTGTTCCCAGGATATGCTCAGGATAATTCACTGTGTTTGAATGAAGTTGTTAATGAATGAATGTAAAGGATGAAAATTGTTCATAATGGGTGGATACCCTTTATCTGCACAAAGAGGAGAAAAAAATGACTATTGTTGCCCCTGATTATGGTTTCAGTGCTTACTTGAGGAAAGCGTAACGTGTATTAAACGTGTTTATAGCTCAACGAGTTTTATAGTGATTTCATGGTAAGAGCAATGCAATTGTGTGGAGGGAAAAGAAACAAAGGTAAGCAATTGAACAAGTGATCTGTCTTAAGGAAGACATGTGTTCCATATTCATAGCAGGGTACAAGGTCAGCTCGATTTGTTGCGTCCATGAATACTAATCAGTTGCTTTGTTCTGTTGCCTTAGTTTGCCAAGATTGATTAGGCATGTGTGACAGTCGGTCTATAGAGGGAAAACATGCACTAACACGCATCCACACAAATATGAGGAGGGGATGGAGAGAGATACAAAGAAGATGGAAAAAATGAGCTTGGCTAATTAATGACTAAATTGATTACGATGTTGTTGTCAAACATCTGTACACCCTGTGTCACACTTTATAATGCACCGTCCCAGTAATTCTACACCACTGTAAACTATACGATGAAGTGGTACTTTTCAGTGGTGGTGGTGGGGGGGGGGGGGGGTTCATTTATTCATTTATTTCTTCATTTATTTCTTTTGTTACATATTTTTAAAAAAAATAGACATGAAAATGTAAACACAATCCTGTAATTCCTCACGTTGAACAATGTTTATGAAGTCCATCTCTGATGATCATATCACTCTCTAAATGTTCTAATTTAGCAGGTTCGTTCTGTATCAGAACCCTTGTTTCCAGTTTTCTGTACATATAAGTAAAATAATTATGAATATACATGAATAAACACTAAGCCAAAAGCAAACTCTCGCAATCATATCTAGCAAAAAAAAAAAAAAAGAAAAAAAAAAACAGCTTTGGCCAGCTGCTCTGAGAGTTCATTTGTATTTATCCTCCTTATTCTAATGTTAGTCATACACTATTGATTCCACTCTGTCCATCTTAGATTAATTTACTTCATTATACATACTGGCCTTAACAGCTCTGAAAAAGCCATAGATATTTTGGCTTTAACCTCCCATGAATTATACTCATGCATTTTACCATGTTCTTTAATTCATAAGCTAAACCACAGAACCTTCAACATCTCAGTAAAATAGCTGCTAAGAAGTCCATGTAGCTTAATAGGATTTTGTACGTTACAATTCCTGTTGAAGAAAGTGTCTGGTAGAGAGAAAAAAAGATTCACAAATGAGACTAGACATCATGTTTTGATTTATAAATAAATGAATAAATGGGGAATTTGAGGTAAGAGGTAAGACGCTGTGTAGAATAACACGCTTGCAGTGTACTTGATAGATGCTAAATGCTTCTCAGGTTGAGAGCAAATGATTATCAGTTTTGCACACTGGCAAACTGTGAGAGAAAAAAAAAGGATTCAAATATTAAATAGAACAAAACTAAATGTGCTAATGGAAATCGTCTGACTAGACCATCATCAGTGCATGACAAATAGTAGAGAACAGGCGTAGGTATTAATATCACATGAGCATTACCAAATCTCTGTTTAATCATTACATAATTAGTCAACAGTGTAATTAGTGCAGTTTTATGTTGTAGACCATAACAAATAACTTCATGGCAATGTAGATGATGCAACATACATTAGTTTTGTAACTTCAAAGCACACAGTCAGTTAATTTATTGTCCTTCTACCTGATGTAATTGGCTTTATAGCTAATTAGTTTGAAAATGAATACTGTATCTCTTGTGTCTTTTCGGATTCTGGTGACTTTTGATTCAGTAGCAGCTTTTGTAAATAAAACTGGTGTTCTGAAATCATGGTTATGAATGTACAGTTTAGTACCTGATTAATAATGTCTAATAGGACAATATTACAATGCATACTATTAACTTCATGATAAAGCGTTTCAAAATAGTGTACTATACTCCCCTGTTTTCCATTTAGGATGGAGATGCCTGAGTTAGCAGCATATCGAGGGAGTATTTGTGCTTCTAAGAAAAATTCTATCCCTTTCAAAAGGCAGCACAAAAGCTGCTTCCTAATTTTGTGTCTTTTTCAGAGAAGACAATCCTATAATACTGTTTACCCGACTAGAGTTTAATTACGTTTTGAAAGATGTGGTAAACAGAAATATCACTTGGGCTGAGCAATCATTTTTTACGAATGTAAAGGTTTTATAATCTTGATTATATCAAAAAACTTGATGAAAGGTTAGGAATTTATTAAAGCAGTTTAATATCAGGACCGGTCTACAGCTGAAATTGTATCTCGGGGTTAAGTAAAGGTTCTGTATACAAGCAGTGGCCCTATGCAGTAAACCTGAGTCTAATACCTAGCACATTTTAAGCAAGACCTATATTCCATTTTGAACAGAATTATATTTTACAGTGAATTGTGTGCATTTCATATTATTTCCTAAAGCAGCCTGCAGGTGAGTATCAATCCTGTGACGTCTAATACGTAACAGGCTGTCAGACATATCAGTTCACTGTTAATAGATCCCGACAGTACTCAGTAATGCATTGTTAGCATGTAAAACTAGAAGGTGTTAAAACTATTACTTACAGATTGCTTAGATTAATTTGCTCTCCTTTGATATTCAGTTCAAAGGCACATGATGGCTTAGTGGCTAGCAAGTTTGTCTCACACATTCAGGGTTGGGGGTTCTATTCCTGCCGCGGCCCTGTGTGTGCGGAGTTTGCATACACAGCACGGAGCTCTTCCCAGGGGTTTCCTCCGGGTACTCTGGTTTCCTCCCCCATTCCAAAGACATGCATGGTAGGCATGTCCAAAGTGTCTGTAGTGTATGAGTGTGTGAATGTGTATGTGATTGTGCCCTGCGATGAATTGGCACCCTGTCCAGGGTGTACCCTGTCTTGTGCCCCATGCTCCCTAGGTGGGATAGGCTCCAGTTTCCCCATGACCCTGTAGAATAAGCGCTATAGAGAATGGATGGATGGATATTTAGTTCAATTGCTCTTTAGAGCTCTCTAGTGGGCACCAGTAAAACTTCAGGACAGACAGACACAGCGTTATAACATATATATATATATATATATATATATATATATATATATATACATATATATATATATATATACATATATATATATATATATATATATATATATATATATATATATATATTACTCTTTCAGATAAAGTGATGATGCAAAAATATATGTTTATAATAGCAGTCATTTGAGGAAATGGTAGCTGAGTGGTTGCTATTTGGGAGCTTATTAGTTTAAACCCCAAAACTATCAGAGAGCCACTGTTGGGTGTTTGAAACTATCCGATCTCATTTTCTCAGTTCTAAGTCTGCCACATGAATCTAAATGTATACATTTCAGGACTGTAATAAAAATGTTCACCGCACACTTTACCTGTCCTTCAAAGGTAAATCATAATCATAAAAGCATTTGATAGCATTACTGCAGTAATAGTTCTGCCAAGAGCATTTAAGAATTGCTGCTTGCAATTGATATTCAGACGCATTATGGATTAATGATATATCCAACACTAAAGCACACACAAACGTTTGTAATGCCAGAACCTGTTCTCGGCTGAGATTTCATAAAGGTGATGAATGATGCTGTGGCCAGACCATTTGTTAGATGTAGTTTATCTAATGGTCAGAAGATCTAATGCTGGTCAGAGTAAATTGACTATGTGCCTCAGAGCGAGCTCTCTAACAAAATTCATGATTACAAGCACTGTTAAATGGTGCAGAGTAGTGTGTGTGTGTGTGTGTGTGTGTGTGTGTGTGTGTGTGTGTGTGTGTGTGTGTGTAGCTGTGTCACCCATATTTTTATCTTTTAATGGAGGGCCATGTTCCAATAATGATAGGAATATGTGACAGTTTTTACCTTGTGGAGACGTTTGGCTGATCCCCATAAATATCCTTTTTTTAAATAGGACAAATATCATTTTTTTAATACAAAAAAGGTACAAAAACATGCAGGTAGGAGAACTGCCTATGCTAAATTGCCCGTAGTTGTGAGAATGTGTGCGTGTGTGCATGGTGTGCATGGCCTCCAATCTGGAGTGCATTCTCCTGCCTTGTGCCCAGAGTTACAGGGATAGGCTCAGGATCCACTGAGACCCTGAGCTGGATAAAGAGGTTCCGGAAAATTAAGATGAGTCAGAGGATTTCTTTCTGATTAGTGAGGTTGTTAGGGTTATAGTAGTAGTAGTAGTAGTAGTAGTAGTAGTGGTAGTATATTATGTTATAGTAGTAGTATATTATGTCATTGTAGTAGCAGTAGTAGTAGTAGTAGTAGTAGTAGTATATTATGTTACAGTATTAGTGGTAGAAGTAGTAGTGGTAGTAGTAGTAGTAATGGAAGTATATTATGTTATAGTAGTAGTATATTATGTCATAGTAGTAGTAGTAGTGGTAGTAGTAGTAGTATATTATGCTGTAGTAGTGGTAGTAGTAGTAGTAGTTGTAGTAGTAGTATATTATGTTGTAGTAGTGGTAGAAGTAATAGTGGTAGTAGTAGTATATTATGTTATAGTAATAGTAGTAGTAGTAGTAGTAGTAGTAGTAATAGTATATTATGTCATAGTAGTAGTAGTAGTAGTAGTAGTAGTGGTAGTAGTGGTAGTAGTCGTATATTATGTTATAGTAGTAGTAGTAGTAGTAGTAGTATATTATGTTATAGTAGTAGTAGTAGTAGTGGTAGTAGTTGTAGTAGTAGTATATTATGTTATAGTAATAGTAGTAGTAGTAGTAGTAGTATATTATGTTATAGTAGTGGTAGTAGTCGTATATTATGTTATAGTAGTAGTATATTATTTTATAGTAGTAGTAGTGGTAGTAGTGGTAGTAGTCGTATATTATGTTATAGTAGTAGTAGTAGTAGTATATTATGTTATAGTAGTGGTAGTAGTGGTAGTAGTGGTAGTAGTAGTATATCATGTTATAGTAGTAGTAGTAGTGGTAGTAGTGGTATATTATGTTATAGTAGTAGTAGTAGTAGTAGTAGTATATTATGTTATAGTAGTAGTAGTAGTGGTAGTAGTGGTATATTATGTTATAGTAGTAGTAGTAGTAGTAGTATATTATGTTATAGTAGTAGTAGTAGTGGTAGTAGTGGTAGTAGTAGTATATTATGTTATAGTAGTAGTAGTAGTAGTATATTATGTTATAGTAGTAGTAGTAGTGGTAGTAGTAGTATATTATGTTATAGTAGTAGTAGTAGTGGTAGTAGTTTTAGTAGTAGTATATTATGTTATAGTAGTAGTAGTAGTGGTAGTAGTGGTAGTAGTAGTATATTATGTTATAGTAGTAGTGGTAGTAGTGGTAGTAGTGGTAGTAGTCGTATATTATGTTATAGTAGTAGTAGTATATTATTTTATAGTAGTAGTAGTGGTAGTAGTGGTAGTAGTCGTATATTATGTTATAGTAGTAGTAGTAGTAGTTGTAGTAGTAGTAGTAGTATATTATGTTATAGTAGTAGTAGTAGTGGTAGTAGTGGTAGTAGTAGTATATCATGTTATAGTAGTAGTAGTAGTAGTAGTGGTAGTAGTCGTATATTATGTTATAGTAGTAGTAGTAGTAGTAGTAGTATATTATGTTATAGTAGTAGTAGTAGTGGTAGTAGTGGTAGTAGTCGTATATTATGTTAGTAGTAGTAGTAGTAGTAGTATATTATGTTATAGTAGTAGTAGTAGTAGTATATTATGTTATAGTAGTAGTAGTAGTGGTAGTAGTGGTAGTAGTAGTATATTATGTTATAGTAGTAGTAGTAGTGGTAGTAGTCGTATATTATGTTATAGTAGTGGTAGTAGTAGTAGTATATTATGTTATAGTAGTAGTAGTAGTGGTAGTAGTGGTAGTAGTAGTATATTATCTTATAGTAATAGTAGTAGTAGTAGTAGTAGTAGTATATTATGTTATAGTAGTAGTAGTAGTGGTAGTAGTGGTAGTAGTAGTATATTATCTTATAGTAATAGTAGTAGTAGTATATTATGTTATAGTAGTAGTAGTAGTGGTAGTAGTGGTAGTAGTAGTATATTATCTTATAGTAATAGTAGTAGTAGTAGTAGTAGTAGTATATTATGTTATAGTAGTACTAGTTTTACAGTCTGAAGTAAAAAACAGAGAAATAAAGAAACAAAAAATGTATAAAATAACATAATATAATAGGCAAGTCATAATAATGCAATAAATAATAGCAGTTCCACAAAGAAAAAAACCCAATGTAAAATATAAAATTATATAATAAAAATGAAATGTATCCAAAATTAGGATAAAAATACCACTACTAATTACCACAATTAAACTACTATACTACTAAAGTTAATGTAATGTAATGTACCAGAAAAAGTAGGGGGGATCTAGTTAAATGCCAAAGTGAAAAAAAAAAAATTGTCAGGTTTGTTTGTTTTATTTATTTCTTTTTTAGTTTGTTTGTTTTCTTATTTAAAATCAGTGGTGGATGAAGTCTGATGATTGTTTATTGGTGATATGTTCCAGATCAATATCCAGGTTTTCATACATTTATCACCATCTAACAGTTTCCTGTAAGTGTAAAGTCACAGTATTGGGTCAAGAGATCTCCTAAACCATGAGGCTGTTGTAATCCCTCACAATGCAAAGGGAATGTGAATGTGCCCAATGTAGACGTGGAGGATTTGTTATTTTAGCCAAGACGCAGGATGCAGAAGGCAAAAGCCCTCTGTGTGAATTATTAAGCAGTATAAGTATGGGGCAGCAAGAGTAGTGCAGATGGGGAAAGAGGATATTAAAGCCTGCTCACTTTGGGAACTAATGGGTAAGACCCTGAAGTCTCATTAACCTACTGTTTCACTCTGCAGGGGTTTTTTTTCTTTTCCGTTCTTTGTTGCATCTTTTCTTGATAATAGGTAGTGTGCTCTACTGAGGCAGTCCTATCAGCATTGCAGTGAAATTTTGGTATTAATAGGTTAATAAGGTACATTAGATTTGTACTGTCTGTACATCTGCCCTGCCACTGATAATAGACTTGAAAGTGGAGAGGTGATAATCCAGAAGCTGACAACATTACATTACATGAGCTCATCATTTTCGACAGCAGTGTTGAAAATTAATCCACAGCTGATCATTATTAATACTGACAAATGTACAAAAATTTGTGTGAATTTCCCCAAGCCACAAATGGCACTTCTCTGTGCTACATCCAAAATTACATATCTGTGTGAGAGCTCATGTTCTGCCTCAAGGTAAAGGTGGCCCTCTGAGAAATCAGAACATGACCCTGCAACGATTAAATTACCCAAAGACTTGGCTTAGCACTTGCAAATAATTTGAAAGTAAGATGAAAGTGACAATGATCACAGCATGCCAGGAGAGGTAGGTCCTCACTGATGCTGTTAAGTGCAGCTCAGAGGTGTGAGAACAAAAATCGGCAGCAAAGTCTAGCAAAGAAAGCAGGAGAAGTGTTATGAAGTGATTATGTTAATACATCGAATTTGACATCAAAGTTGCACTCGTTGATAGGAGACAACTAACTAAAAAAATATAGGTATGCTCACACCATCTGTTTCGGTACTGCAAATGCACTTCATTTAAAAACAGAGGATGGGGTATGAAAATAAGCTTGACACCTAGTGTCTTACACTAGATTAATGGGGGGGGAATTATTTTTCTTACAATAAACTTTGATAAACTGAAGAACAAAGTTTGCATGTGCAGTTCTAGTCTGTGCAGTGTTATGTGTATTCACCCCATTTCCCCATTGGTTCCCTCTGGATATAACAGATTCCTCCCAACACCAACAAACATAACGCTATATGCTATATGCACACTTAGGTGTGGATGTTGGTTTCTGTATTGTGCCCTGTGATGGACCAGCTTCCCTCCAAAGTGTATGCCCAGGATAAGCTCCAGGATCCAACACGACCCTGACCAGGATTAAGTGGTTGGTGAATGAAAAATATTGAACACTTTACATTGAAATTGGTTAAACTTTTGTCCATCATTGACAGGAAAAACTACATCCAACAATTAATTTACATTCTTACAATGGCCTAAAGATTGCATTTACTGAAAACTATGCTCAAGTCTTATTCATTATTGAGTGGAAATCTTCACAAGGATACTACAGACTTAAAGCTAAACACTCTAATGAAATTAGAAATACTGAGGATCCCTTCAAGACAATCACTTTGTCTTTATAGTATTCAGCTGTGGAAGAGTAATGGCTTATAATTGTACTATCTGGTGTCATATAGAAGAGGATGGGTTCCCTGTGGTGTCTGGTTCCTCTCAAGGTTACTTCCTCATGTTGTCTCAGGGTGTTTTTCCTTCCCTCTGGCTTTCTCATTAGGGATCGGGATCTAAATCCATATCCGGATTTCTGTAAAGCTACTTTGTGGTGATGTCCATTGTTAAAAGGACTATATAAACAAAATTGAAAGAATATACAGTCCGTTTTAATCAAGTTTAGTTTTAATCCATTTTTATTGTTATCACTGAGGTGACATTTCTTGTTGAATTTCTTTGTCCCTTTGGTAATTGTATACACTGTACTTAGTTGAAAAAGGTTTCTTCTTGCACCCTTAGGAGCAACGCTTAATGGTGGAAACAGAAGGCTTCTCTTCAAGAAAAGGTTCAAAGAGAAATCCCTTTATAAATTGACCATTACCCATTCGATAAACTTAGGACAGGAATGTCGTACAGGGAATGGCTAGTGTGCTACGGGGTTGTTGTTTTTTGTTTTGTTTTGTTCCAACCAAACAGGAGCTATACACAATTTTATCTGTTTAATCAGTTCATCATGGCCTACAATTGCCAATCATGTATGGATCCTGTTTGGCTGGAATCGAATATGATAGCACGCTGGCACTTTGCAGATAAGCCTGGACACCTTGCCCTAGAAGAATACTTTTTCCCCCTAATATGTAATGTAATGTGTATACACTCACTTTAACAGTAACACCTGTGCCCCTGCTCATTCATGCAATTATCCAGTCAGCCAATTATGTACAGTAGTAGGAGCATAATGCATAATATCATGCCTATACAGGTCAAGAGCAATGTTTTTTAATCACCTTCTTCAGTAAAAGCATCTTCTACTGTAAATGTGAATCATAGTGTTTAATCCAGGATTTAAAATGTTCTAGCCAAGTCTTTGTGTTTTTAGTCAATGTAGTGTGTGGGCTCAATTGTTCCTTAGGGATAACAGAGGAAATACATCTACTCTGCCCATGCTAGAATTGAACATCTAAATTAATGCTGCTTTGACAAAGCCCTGGTCAGATAGGGCTTGCCATTACTTCTGGCCTACACTGTCTATACATCCTTCTCTGCTTGAGTGTGGCCTTGCAGTATTCGGATAAGCCAATACTCTGTCACCCACAATTATCTCCACCGAGAGCTGACCAGTAGAAGAAAATGTAATCAATGCCTCTTGTTTTTTTTTTTTTGTTTTTTTTTTTTTTAATTTAATCTTCTTTTTGGAGATATTGTGGCTTTGAATATCAGCAGTTATCATAGTCTACCTTATTTTCCTGAGAATGATTTCCCATGCAAAATTAATTTTAATTGTTGTATTGCCCTCAGGCTACGTATATGTTATACTGATAGTGTCTTGTCTTTTGAGTGAATAATTTGCTTGTTCTGTTTGACATTATCACATTATGGGTTATCTAGGTGCTACAGGTTAGAAGCACTCATAAATAAAATGAACATGCTTTTTTTTCTGTATGTTATGTTTTGTTTTTTTTGGGGGGGGGGGGGGTTAAACAAGCTGACCCATGGAGGATCCTATTTAACAGTGAATCCTATAGCTGGTAACCTGTCCCATAGTGAACACACAATCTCCTTTTTCTGGATTATGAGGAAGGTAAAATTGCACATTCATTTAGCTTTCGATTTGGAGGTCAGATTTCTGCTGGTCAAAGTTATCTGCATAGCAAAATCAAAAATTGAATAAAGCTAACCCATTTTGTAGCCCCTGCATGTGTGAGATGCAGATTTTCAGTCACAATTCAGTAGTTTATTCATGATGCTATTTAAATGGAGTGAGACAGATTGCTTCAGGTACTTTGTTCATGCTTAAAAAAAGCAATTATATCTAGAGGCAAGGAAACAAATTAGATTTCTTTATTTCTGGTAATTTCTAGTATACTACTTGAAGTTTAAGAGCTCAATAATGCAAAAAAAAAAAAAAAAAAAAACCACAGTGGTTTATCAAGACATGCTAACAGAGTGTTG
The DNA here is from genome assembly GCF_023375685.1 of Ictalurus furcatus. Lineage (NCBI taxonomy): Eukaryota > Metazoa > Chordata > Actinopteri > Siluriformes > Ictaluridae > Ictalurus > Ictalurus furcatus. The sequence goes on along the minus strand of NC_071257.1, from coordinate 27,049,611 downwards.
GTGTATAGGACATTCATGATGTTTTTTGATAATGTAAGCTTTACTGTCTTTAGCGAAAACAATATGGCAAGGTTTTATTGGCTTACCTGCTTAGCTGCTGATGAATTAATATTTAAAACATTCACCGTGAAATAAATGAGTGTGATATACTATAGGTGATTGTCTGTAGGGTAGAAGGCAGCAATGATGACTGGCATATGAACTGAAAGAATATTCTATAGATCTCCAACTTCACCTTACATATATAAGAATCCAGGAAGTAACTGCACTTTAATGATAATGTTGTCAGCATTCGCTGAAATTTGACAGCTGAAGATTGGGAAAAACCTCACCTGTTTCTTTCTTCCCAACTGTCTATCTTTTAATGAACTATCTTCAACTATCCAGTTTTGGTGAACCTGTGCTCACTGTAGCCTCAGATTACTATTCTTGGCAAACAGGAGAGGAACCCGATATGGTCTTCTGCTGTTGTAGCCCAGCCTCCTCATGGTACCATGTGTTGTGCATTCTGAGATGCCTTTTAGCTCACCACAGTTGTAAAGACACTGTATATAGTACAGTTTATTTAATATTTATTATTATTATTATTATTATTATTATTATTATTATTATTTGAAAGTATTTAACATTTGTGAGTAATGTGTATTTTAATCAATTAATGTGAATATCCCTCTGGGATTAAAGTGATCTATCTATCTATCTATCTATCTATCTATCTATCTATCTATCTATATGTAATGTATAGACATATATTAAGTTATATTTAGAATCCCAGAAGTGTACTTCTGTAATAGTCTGAGAGTAGTACAAAATGTTTCTCAAGAAGCAGGATGTGTATATACATACACACACATAGACATTTTCAATATATACTGTATCATTGAAAATGATCAATACGACTTCTCCTTTCTGCTTAAATCAATGGTATATCAGCTATTCACTGTTACTGCTGGCCATTTCTCTCCTTTCATTGCAGTGAGGGGTGGGGGTCCAATCAATTTAAATTGCCAGAAATGCACAACATACAAGAAGTTGTTGGAATATGTGCCACTGATCCTGTTGGACAAATGGTACTAGTGTGCAAATGAGTCAGTGAGAGCGGAGCAATACATCATACTGCATGTACTTTCCAATACATCATGGGGTATAGCTCTCCATACATCACCCTGGTGTTAGGATACAGCAAGTCAGTGGGAGGCTCAGGCCCTAGTTTTTCTGAACTACAGAAGAAATGAGTTTGCTGCTTTTCTCAGGGACAAATGGCAGCTTGTATTACCAAATTCATTAGTCTAAAACCAGTCTAAATAAAGAGTCCAAAGCTTAGGTTCCCCCACTTTCATGCTTAAATGCACATTGAATATTCCAATCAATGAACAAGGCCCATGAAAAGAAACACAATGCTGTAATTCATCATCACTCCATTGAGCTTGAAGTAGTGAGTGTTCTTGGGACACTTAATTCGTAGAAGTGCTTTACTTGCACTTTCATTTCACTCTGAAAACCAGCTGTCTTCTTTGGAAGCAGAGACACAGTTTATCAAATAGTTCAAAGTTTCAGTGACAGGATCTGTGATAGAAGCACATCATGCACATCAACCAAAATTTTAAACAATCTTGCAGATGCTAAAGTAATTAATCTGTATACTTTTGGCCATATAGAGTATGCATACCTTTTTAATTTTCTAATTTTTTATAAATAATACATATTATCACATGGCTGTTTTTATTTACAGAATTCCGTCATTCTCAAAATGGGGTCTCTGAAACATAGCCAGGGGGTAAGCCTTTTTATTTATTTATTTATCTTATAGCACCTATGGACACTACAACCCATCATTACCAAAGCTGTTATATTTATGATTGAATTCTTATAGTTATTAACCAGTTTGACCAGTCACTCGAAACATAGGGCCTATAATATATATATATATATATATATATATATATATATATATATATATATATATATATATATATATATATATATATATATATATATATATATATACATACATACATACATATGTGTGTTTGTGTGTGTGTTATATTATATATGATATATATTATATAGGCCCTGTGTTTCAAGTGACTAATCAAACTGGCTAATAACTATGAGAATTCAATCATAAATATATCAGCTTATATATATATACAGTAGTCCCTCTGGGTCCACATCTATCTCTGATCAGTTAATATGGTCCCTCCAGACAGAGGCCGTAGTAAAGAATGCTCACCAGCAGCTCTTCTTCCTAAGACATCTGAGGAAGTTTGGGATGAGCTCCAGCATCCTCAGATCATTCTACACATGCACTGTGGAGAGCATCCTGTCTGGCTGCATCACCGTCTGGTATGGGAACAGTACTTCCCTCACCCGAAATGCACTGCAGATATTAGTGCGTATATCTCAGCACATAGTTTGGAGGTGAGCTTCCCTCCCTCCAGGACATCTACACCAGGTGGTGTATGAGGAAATCTCGGGGGATCATTAAAGACTCCAGCCATCTAAGCAATGCACTTTTCTCATTGCTACCATCTGGTAGACGGTTTCACAGCATCAGAACCCGTACCAGCAGACTGAGGGACAGCTTTTTCCCTCGGACCATCAGGTTACTAAATTATTAACACTTATTTACTGGACTCAAATGCACATATCACACTTTCACTGATATATATATACATGCACACATGCACAGTGCATCCGGAAAGTATTCACAACGCTTCACTTTTCCCACATTTTGTTATGTTACAGCCTTATTCCTTTATTATTATTATTTTCCTCAAAATTCTACAAACAATACCCCATAATGACAACGTGAAAGAAGTTTGTTTGAAATCTTTGCAAATTTATTAAAAATAAAAAACCAAAAAAAAGTACATGTACATAAGTAATCACAGCCTTTGCTCAATACTTTGTTGAAAAAGTGAAGCGCTGTGAATACTTTCCGGATGCACTGTATATATATATATATATATATATATGAGAGAGAGAGAGAGAGAGAGAGAGAGAGTTAAAGGGCTACAAAACGTTACACAAAGTTATCAACATAAACCGCAGTGGTCAAGCAGGGTGGGCGTGGCTGTGAGAGTCCCTTTGCCACTTGCAATCGAGCGTTACACTTGAGACTGCATTGTGGTTGGTGGAGAGTGCGGAACTGGGCAGGGACTGAAGCTATGTTTACTACCGGGGAAAGGCGCTTTAACCGTCTGTTCATTCGTACAGCTCGAAACGTGCGAGAAGATTATTGGTAAGCTTACTTTAACGCCTCTGCATAAAAGTTACAAGTTACAGTTTTATTCATTGTTCACCTCATTTTGTGTTTAGGTAAGTGCCTTTTTGGTGAGATAATCACACACTTGGAGCTTCTGTCGAAGTCTAATTTAAGTACCTACAGCTCCATGAATAAAAGGGCATGAGCTACTGTAAAGTTTAGTAGACGTGGACCACTGAAGCGTGAACAGCAGCAGTGTGTTGAGTCCTGAGACAGTCTGGAGACTCTATTTTTATGAAAGAAGCTGGTGTTAAATTTTAGTTTAATTAAAGACTACTATATACATTAATACACTATCTGTAATGATATAGAAAACCTTCAGTTCCACCTGCCATGAGCCAGCAGGGCTAAACCTCCATGACTTTATAATTTAAACATCAGTATAAGGTTTTTGGCATCCACATCAGATTATTAGCTGCTAACAATGTCTTAAAGCAGATTATTTTGGAGTTTTGTGGAATCAGTATTTTCACCGCCATCGATGGTGAGAAAAATACATATGGTATTAACAAGCGAGCCTGGGGCCGGTTTCTTTCTAGCCCAGACTGGAGATTCATGCAGACTATCAGTGACAGTCATGTCAGAACACATGCACATACAATATGATACACTAAAATTCATGTACAATTATACTTTAAGTTAAAAGACGAACCAAATGAATAAAAATTCTACCTACGAATGATAGATATATACAGTGATGTGAAAATGTATTTGACTCCACCCTGCACTTGCGTTTCAACTTACGGACTGAAGACAGGACCTTCTTCTTTAGGATTTTCTGGTAGAGAGCAGAATTCATGTTTCCCTCAATTATTGCAAGTTACCTAGACCCTGAAGCAGCAAAGCATCCCCACACCATCACACGTCCACCACCATGCTTGACCGTAGGCATGATGTTCTTTTTGTGGAATTCTGTGTTTGGTTTACACCAGATGTAACGGGACCCCTGTCTTCCAAACAGTTCTGCGTTTGACTCATCAATCCACAGAACATTCTCCCAAAAGGTTTGACGATCATCAAGGTCTGTTTTGGCAAAATTGGGACGAACCGATGTTCGTCTAGGATAGTAGTGGTTTTCGCCTCGCCACTCTTCCATGGATGCCATTCTTGCCCAGTGTCTTTCTGATAATGGAGTCATAAGCAGTGACCTTTATTGATGAAGAGAGGCCTGTAAGTCCTTTGATGTTGTCCTTGGCTCTTTTGTGACTTCCTGGATGAGTCGTTGCTGAGCTCTTGGAGGAATTTTTGGAAGATGGACCACTTCTATGCTGAGTTTTTCCATTAGGAGATAATGGCTCTCACTGTGGTTCTTTGGAGTTCCAGAGCCTTTGAAATACCTTTTGTAACCCTTCCCAGACTAATTTATATCAATCACCTTCTTCCTCATCATTTCTGGAATTGATTTCAAATTTGACATAATGTGTTACTGGGTAAAACCTTTTAACCAACTTCATGATGTTGAAAAAGTTCTATTTAATTGTTGATTTGATTGAACAGGGTCTGCAGTAATCAGGCCTGGTTGCGTCTAGAGGTGTTGAAATTAATCGTTTCTACGATGCGGATGTGGACAATTCTGCATCGACGCAGTAATAGATCATAAACGATTATAGCCTACTGACGTTTCTCTGACGTCATTCGTCGCATACGAGCTTGTTGTGCTAGCGTAAAATGGCGGAGGGAGGCGAAACACAAAAGCGAGTAATACAAAATGCACCCACTATTTTAAAAGTGGACGTCTGGACATATTTCAGCTTTTATGAACAAACTGGTAAGCATGAACTGGACAAGACACACGCTGTGTGTAATGCCTGTCACACACAAATAAAATATTTAGGGAATACCACTAACTTAAGAAACCACGTTAGGTGTTTTCACTCTGAGATGCTAACGCCTGCCAGTGCCAAGGCGGACCCAGCTCAGCCAAAAATAGATCAAACGATATCAACTTTACCGCCCAACTCGGAGAAAGGGAAGAGAATAACCAGATCTGTGGCAGCTTTCATAGCGAAGGATATACGGCCTTAGTCTGTGGTGAACAACCCTGGTTTTCGCCACCTGTTGAAGATGCTGGAGCTGTGATATAAGCTCCCATCAGGCAGACAGGATAATGGAAAAGGTTATACCTGAACTCTACCACGAAACCAAAGTTCAGGTAATGGCGTCAATGAGCCAAGCTAATCAAGTAGCAATAATGCGATTACTGGACTTCGGTCATGACAGAGGCTCATGTAACATTAACGGCACATTACTCTAGCGAGGACTGGCAGATTTTATCACATGTTCTGCAAACGAGAGCTGTTTGAATCTCACACGGGTGCTCATCTGGCAAGAGCTACGGTCTCATGTCGTGGAGGAATGGCAGCTATCAGATGAAAGATGTAGTGCTTGTCACAGACAATGCGTCGAACATGATCATTGCAGCTCAAGTCGGAAAATTCCCACATGGAAAATGCTTTGTGCATACGCTGAATCTCGCGTCCCAGCGGGTGTTTAAAGTGGCCACGTTCTCCAGGCTTCTGGGCAGAGTCAGACGAATATCAACGTTCTTCCACCACAGCACCACAGCGAGCCACTGTCTAAAAGCAAAACAGCAATGTCTAGGCCTGAAAAATCATAAGTTGGTAACTGATGTTGCAACAAGGTGGAACAGCGCATGTGACATGGTCGAGAGGTTCTTGGAACAACAACCTGCAATCTGTGCCACCTTGCCGTCTCCAGAAGTCAGATAAGGAGAGTCAGACCTGTGCACTCACACTGAAACAGATGTGACAAATGCAGAGGATGCTGTGAGGGCATTAAAGCCTATGAAGGATTTGATCACATTGATGTCAGAAGAGCGCAATCCAACAGTGTCTCTCATTGCTCCTCTAAATGCGCAACTCCTCTGGAATATGTCAGACAACATCGGAGACTCACCCATGATCCACGAGATCAAGAATGCAATCAAAATAGCTCTCCTGAAGATATACAGCCGTGAGGCAGAGAAGAAGATCCTTCATACAGCCTCTGCCCTAGATCCATGTTTTAAGGGAATGCCTTTTCTCACAGAGGAGGACAGATTGGAGGTAGTGCCATAATGCTTCTTGTAAAATGTATAAAATTAAAACAAACTTAAAACACTCATAATATTAATAATAGCTATGAGTAAAAAATGTATCAATTAGTTTTTTAATTAAGACTGAAAAAACAGTTATCCTAATATATGTGAGCTGTTGCATTGACAGTACACTCTCTGCTAGTTTAATGCTATTTTCTATTATTTTGTTCAAACACAGAATGAGTGTACAGCTAGGAGGACAAACGTGGATGAAGTGCCTCGGGGAACAGGAACTCTGGAAGAAGAAACATCCATGGAGGACAGCCCCTCTGCTCCCAAATTAAAGGCCTCATCACTGCTCGTGAGTTTGCTGGGACAGTCTTTCACTGACACTGAAGGTACAGTAGCACCCAAGACCCCCTATACAGGGCTGAAGAGGAAATGGCCCCATCTTTGTCTCTCACTGATGACCCTTTGAACTGGTGGCGTGTTCATGAGGGCACATTTTCCCTCCTCTCTTGGGTGTCAAAGCGATCCTTGTGTATCCCAGGCACAAGCGTGTCTGCAGAGCGGGTTTTCTCCACTGCAGGAGATATGGTCACTGCTAAAAGAAGCACTCGTAAAACAGAGCATGAGGATCAATTAGTGTTCTTACAGAAAAACCTACAAATTCCCAAATGCTGAGTAATGACTCATGTTTGTGATGTTTGGCACATTCATGGAGTGCCCTGAGCCCAGTGCTGTTATTTTATATTTGGTATTTGCTTTTGAGTACTGCAGAATGTTTTGTTTTTGAAGATTGACCATATTCACACGATAAGCAGACTCGGCCTCTACTATTTATTTTGGTTTATAATTTAATTTAATGTTTATACATTTGTTAACAATGAAATATTTTCTGAAGAAGTACACTGCGCTATTTACAAGTACTTATATACACTACTTGACAGTTTCATGCGCTTTTAGTATTTACTAGTGTTTATTAGTTCTAAATGCTCCTGCTGTCTGCTGTGTTCAGACTTAAGTTTTGTTTGATGTTTGCTACATTCAGGAAGTGTCCTTTCTTGGAGCAGATAAAATAAAAAGGGAGTTCATATATCTGCTTGTATTCATTGACCAAAATGTAGCCATGTGCAGTAATATTGAAACTTGAGGATGCAACGCATCATGATATTGAATTGAATCGTGAGACCAGTGAAGATTCACTCCCCTAGATGTGTCTTGTCCAGCTGAACCACATTATGAATGCAGTTTCAGTGATTTTAGGGAATTAGTAACTATGGGGGAAAATACATTTTCACACAGGCCCAGTTGGTATTGGATAGCTTTTTTTGTTTCAATAAATAACATTATCATTTAAAAACTGTATTTTGTGTTTACTCAGGTTGCCTTTGTTTTATCTTAGTTTTTGTTTTAATTTCTGAAACTATTTAATATGAGATATACACAAAAACGGAAGAAATGAGGATGGGGCAATTATTTTTTCACAGCACTGTACGAAAAAATATTTTGTACACATTTTATTGCTAAACTCAAACAATTAGTGGTTAGCACATCTGCCTAGCACCACCAGGGTTTGGGATTTGAAGCCCGCCTCCACCCTGTGTGTGCAGAGTTCTCCCCGTGCTTTGGGGGTTTCCACTGGTTACTCCAGTTTCCTTCCCCAGTCCAAAAACATGTGTTGTAGGCTGATTGGCATTTCCAAATTGTCTGTAGTGTGTGAATGGGTGTGTGAGTGTGTGTGCGATTGTGCCCTGCGATGGGTTGACACCCCGTCCAGAGTGTCCCATGCCTTGTGCCCCAAGTCCCCTGGAATAGGCTCCAGGCTCCCTGTGACCCTGTGTCAGATAAGCGATATACAAAATGGACTACTCTACTATGCTAAGTGCAATTTTTTGATATCCATCAAAAATTCATCACTATCATTCATTTCAACGAAAAAAATAAGGCATTGACAGTCCGCTTGCATAAAATGCGTAAAAATGACACTCACCACAGTTGAACCTTTAAGGAGTTTGGGGTGCCAAAAAGTCCTGGGAACATAAACACTGTAAATACATGACAGCCTTAAAACTTTGGTCAGATGGGGCAACTTAAACTTAAAAACTATGAGAACATTCATTATTATAATCAGGGCTTTCCACATTGACTGTGCTGATGAGAGTGAGCACAGTGAAATGTTATGTATTTTGTTACTGCAAGAGAGGCCATAATTCTGATTATTAAAAAGAACTGTGGATGGAGAGTGCACCAGGCAGGGCAAATGGAACAAGCCCTCATAATAATGGATCAGGCATAAACATGACAGTGAGGCTGACAGCCAACTTCCTGTAAACAATCCGTTCCACTGAGCTGAGCTGCAAGAATTCTGTCAGTGCTCGTCTGAATAATAGGCCGTGTTATGGCACATTGCAGTCCAAGGGCAACGCATGGGAAAGTGGAACCTGGCAGTAATTTCTCCTCTCCCCTGACAGTGTGGGCTGTTTGTTTGTTTATCTGCTGAAACGTGATGATGAAGGCTGTACTGGTGGTGCATGGCGGTGCGTGGGCTATACCTGACGAGTTGGCGGAGGCATCAGTGGCTGGGGTGAAAGCTGCTGCTTGGGCAGGGGGTATTATCCTGAAGAGGGGGGGATCTGCACTGGATGCTGTTGAAGTGGCCGTGAGAGTGATGGAGGATAATCCGGTGTTTGATGCAGGTCAGTGCCAGTCATCATCTTAAATTAATGTTGCCTAACTTTTCTGATTTTCCCAAACATATTCTGTTTACTACTTATCAATGTGCCATCCATTTAGATTGATTAGCAGTGCAGTTGTATAATACATTTAACACCAATGTACTGTATCCTATCATAATCTCCGTGATCAGTAATATAATGAATATTTATGGTGATAAACACATAAATGCCCTTTATGTGATTGGGTCCTCCTATTAATAATACAACGAGGCAGTTTTGCATGGAGTAAAGCCATGTTTTTTAATGGCAAAAAAGTAATTTCAATAGGTAACTCACGGGTCAAAATGTCCTAACATAATCTCTGGTGTAAATATATTTTATAAAAAATAATTTTGTAGGTTACTCATAGCAGCTGACCCAAGCAAAGAATGGTTCAAAGAGTCATTCACAAATTGTATACGTTTGAACTAGCACCATTTTTCTGTTTGCTTTACTTTGGATTAGTTTTTCTTCACAAACAGAAGAGTAACCTTTAAAACTATGCTGTACAATGTGCTGGCTTCCTCTAAAGCTAGAACTTGGACCATGTTTCACTACTACTTTGCTGTTAATGATTATCCTGAGAGCAGGAAGAGAGGTCCTCGAGTATTCATCAGGTTACAGTGAGCCAACAGGGAGCAAAGAAGACACTTCATTAACGCAACCTGTCTGTCAGGGTCTATCTCATTTGTGATTGTGAACTGCCACCATAGGTGAAACGGCAGAACCTCTTCATAGAAGAGGAGCAACATCAGCACTTCACCAGGGGGATCAGTTAATACACTGGAGTAGCACACTCTACTTCAGTGTATAAAATGCTGATCAATAGATGATTAATGTAGTGATAAAGTGATACTTAGAGAGGAGACACACACGGAAAGGTGTAAATGAGTGGAGAGTATCATGTCCCAGGAGACGTTCTGGTTTTTCAAAGCATGATGAATGCACATATGATGCAGTTACGGATTAGGGTTGGAAGGGTTACTTTAAAAATGTATTCCGTTATAAATTACTTAATCCAAGTATCACAATATGAAAGTAATGTAATCTGATTATTTTTTGATTATTTCAAGGTCACATATGTAAATAGAGTCAAGAGAAAAGCAATATATTTATTTAGAGCTTATTTTAGAGCTTAGAAACATTCAGTGTTTGGCAAGAGAGAACCAGAAATATAATCATGCAATATTGTGTTATGTCAAAAGATAAATTTCTTTGGTTTTAAATGAATAAAAATTGTAATCTTGATATTATTCCCTTTTTTTTTTAAACAAAGTGTACCTGTAATCTGATTACTTTGTTTATTGACATAACTGTAACGGATTACACTTACCAGTTTTTGGTATCCTGATTACGTAACACTGTTCCATGTATTCCGTTACTCCCCAAGCCTGTTAAGGACTGAAAGAGTTGCTGTTGCTTCTGAGGTTCTCTGGTTGCAGGATTGAAAATAGGTTTGAAATGTTCATAAAAATTCACAATAAAACCCTTATATCGTGATTTTGTTATGCCTTATTTAAGGAAAAAGGATTTCTCCAGAATTGTTGGAAAAGGTGAAGGTGTTTATTGAATAAATATAATATAGGACCGTCTTTCAGGTGCTTCACTAAATTCCAGGTGTTTCCTCGCTTTGTTTGAAATGAACGATAGCATCGGTTGCACACCAGAAACCGATACTAGCTTTCCTCTCTTTTCCTCTCAATGAGTCGGGACGGAGCTAAACTTGTTAAGCTAAACTAATCTTCTGTAGTTTTTCCCATGTGTTTGTAGGTGTTCCTCTTCTTCTTCACCACTTGTGGACTGACTAAAACACTTGCGCGTATTTGCTGCCCCCATCAGGTCCGGAAGAATCGCAGTACCTCAGTACTTTCGTTACAAATGGTACTAAGCTACTGCAGAAAAACAAGTACCGTCACGTTTTAAGAATGTTAGTACCGAAGTATCGGTTCTTGTGACATCCCTACCAAAGACTGTGCAGAATCAGACCGAAACAAATCTAAACCCTTTAAAATATATACATCATTCATTCGTTCATTAATCTTCAGTAAGCGCTTTATCCTGGTCTAGGTTACAGTGCACAGTGTCCCATCCAAGGTGGGAATACACCTTGGATGGGACACCAGTTCAACACAGCACCAAGCACATACACATCACACACAAGTCATTGTAGCATAGTCAATTTTGTGAAATGGGAGGAAGCCTGAGAAAACTCACTCTAGCCAAGTTTCCATCCACTTTTTCACTTTTCTGTTATCAACAAAATAAAAGTGTGAAATTTGCTGTCGTCTGCCTGTTTCCATCCAATTGAGCCATTTACAGATAAAATGGTGTGCGTGATGATGTCATCCTTAAAACAAATTGTCACATAAGTTTTGGTTTATTGCAAAAGAAATCTGCCCTTGAGCAGTTTCCGTGCATAATTTTGTGCATATCACAAATTATGTAGCTTTTGCATCCCACATGTCCTCAAATCTTTGTAAAATGGAGAGTGGATTGAGACAATGAAATGAAATTGACTAGCTTGCTGTCATTTTAATTTGACAGATAATTGCAATTGTACGAAATATCAGAAGACGCTGTCAGAATGGAGCGGTTGCTCTACTGATAGGGCTCCAAGTAACTGCCCTTATGCAATGAAGCCCATGCATCTAGGAGGTAGTGGTGGAGAGACACTTTATAGAAAGTCTCTGGTTGCAATATCATGGCCCACGTTTGAGATGCTGTGCCAGTTAATTGGTCCTGATGTTGCGCCCATCGCAAGTTGCCACCGATCATAAGTTCTGACCCGAAACATTGATAATGGCGTGGGGGAAAACGTGCACAGAAATTGCACACGGACAGTAACCTTAGCTGAGGTTCGAATCAGGGACCCTAGAGCTGTGAAGTGCCAACACTACTCACTGCACTGGTCTTCATAATCTACTCCCATTCTCAGCCTGTGATTTGATTAACTTCCTGGTGTAAGTGTGGCAGTGAGGCTAAATGTGAAATCCTTTCTTTTTGACTATGATTATAAGGCTTATTCCACAGGAGAGAGGAACCAGATCACGCCATGTGAAAACCCACTTTTTTTGTCAGACTGTAATTTATTACACATGGGATTTTCTGACGGTTTAATATTAAAAGTGATTATAACACTGTTGCATCGGTGCAATTAAATAATTTACTTAAGGAAACAGCTATGCTCCGTGCCTTAATTTAGGAATACAGTTCTCACGTTCTGTAAAGTCACCTTAAACTTTATGAAATGTGTTTAATTAAATCAGGTAAATTAATTTCAATTCGCAGACTAATTAAAGTGTGAATGTAACCGTGTCCGGTTTGCCACAATCTTTTAAACTCAGATGGAAACAGTGGGAGCTAAAGTGTTCTTTAAGCATACAAGTCCTCACCCTATACTTCTGTGCACAGCTCTGAAATAGGAGTCTACCAGTAGAAGTCGAAACTTCCGCTGAGTGGCCGCTCAGATGATAGTAGTTACCCTGATCTTTCCCAGCAGGCTTCAATTGACTGAGTACATCCCACTTGAACACTGAGTGTGTAAGGAAGTCCAAACCTAAAGGTTGGGCTTCATTTCTCTTTTATTCCCACCAAGAGAAAGTGCAGGAACTGCGTGAGAGGAAGAACTGAGATCAGGGCTTGCTGAAAGCGCAGGTGTGGTGGTGTGTTGTGGTGAAGTGAGCAGTCGTTCTGCTCTGAGTGATGGTGTAACAAACTTGTGTGGCTGTGTTGCTGTCTTGCTGTAGGTCACGGCTCTGTGCTGAATACTGATGGAGAAGTGGAACTTGATGCCATCATCATGGAGGGAAAAACGCTGGGCGCTGGTGCTGTTTCTTCAGTTAGAAACATTTCTAACCCTGTTAGCCTTGCCCGTGCTGTGATGGAAAAGGTGCAGTTTTCACCATTTTGTTCTTCTTTTTTTGTGGGAAAATGAACATGAAAAATGAAAATGACTCTTTACATTTTATTTAATTTTTCATGCTCACTTCTCTACTAGTTGTGTTGTTCAGCACTGACAAATTCCAGTTCTGCACATCAGTTTCTCACTGCAAAAAATAATATCTTGGCGAGTGAAAACTGCTCGAATATGCACAAATGTATTCAATATATCTCATCATGAAACTGACAGATAAAAACTTGAAAGACAAATGATCCGCCAATCACAAAGCAAGCTTGAAATGAGTAAAAATCATTTAATAATTTTATTTGTTGTATAAAATTGCCATAGTATATCATAGTGCTGCTATTACACCAACTATGGTCTGCAATGCAAATCACAGGTTTATATTAATGTGCTTGTTTCAATAGATATATTTGTATATCTCTATTGTATAATATTTGCTGACACTTCTTATAATTATAAACCCCTTATAATTGCTGTGTTCTAACTTTGGGGTTCGTGACGGTCTGAATCACAGCACTGCCTTGTTGATAATGTTCCTATAACAGCACTCCTTCTTGTGTTTTATTCCTTACATGTAAAATATTAGATAAATTTGTCTATATTCAAGATATTTTTACTTGCCGAGAAGTTTGGTTTTTTTTGCAGTGCTCCAATTCAGCCACATTCCTCCAAGCCCTCTGTTTGATAAATGATAAGAAGCAGCGCTTGCGTCCTGCCCTCACCAGCCACCTATATTGTAAATCGCTCTTACAAAGCAAAATTCTGTCCAGCTTCTACGACTCTTTGGAGCAGATTATATTTCTTGAAAATACATTAATATGTTTGGTTTTTTTTTTTGGTTTTTTCTTTCTGCTGTAAATTATATTCCTGCTAAAAATCTATGGTGTTAAGATTTTTTATTTTTTTTTAAGATTTCATTCTGACTCCTTAAGACTTAACATGTTATTTCCTCTGCTGCTTTGCAATGCCGAAGTCAAAGGGAGGTCAGTGCTGGCTGATTTTCAGATTGATTTCAATCAGCACTCTTTGTATTGCCGAAAATGGAAGCCTTATCATACAAATTTGGTTCCCACACAGAGCACAAAGGCTTGACTGATCAAATGAGCAGCTCCTTTCATTAATGCAACTTTGTGAGAGAAACGTGTGTTCATAACAAGCCTATTGTACCGAATTTGTACCTTTCTGAGATGATCTTGTACTATCTGAAGGATTGAGGTTCACAATGTAATCATGAAGTACAGAAAATACAGCGCAGAGCTCATACTGCAATATTATTTGTTTTATTTATTCATTTCACCAACACTTTATTTAGCTGGCAAATGTATGCAAGTTAAAAATTCAGCAGGCGAAAATGTAGCGCCAAATATTGTTTATGGTTTTGTATTAGTCAGAAATATAACATTAGAGCAAATTTATTACACTATACCTTCAGAGCATGGAGACCAATTTTACTACACTTTTCTATGCTTGAATTTGTAATATTATTTCTTGCAGCCTCTTTTTTATGCTGCCTACGATTCTGCGGTTGAAATATTCACCCACAGGAGAAAATAAACAGTCTCTATTAACTTGCTTTCACACCTCTGATACACAAATTTCACCTTCCATTGCAGCAGACACAAGGGAAACAAGAAGCCGGTCTTACAAGAGAATTGATTAGACGCAGCACCTGTGGTGACTGCCCCGAAAGACCTTGGCCTTCCCGGGGATTGGTGGCACTGTTTAATAGGCCATATTAAAAATTCATCAGTCTGTGATCAATGCAACGATCGAGCTTCACTGAGCTCTTGCTCCTGCCTGTGATTTACACTGTGCTATACATGACAGAGAAAAATGACATTAATAACCACTTTAATATTTAAAAGTTTCCCAAGCTGGAAAGATGTTGCATCTCAGTTTTTTTTATTTCAATCCGAGGAAAAATAGAGCAGTATTGTGTCACTTTTGCTCATGTTGCCATGTATTTTGAAGACAGTATTGCACCAATTTAGAGACAAATAGACAGTGAAAGGAAATTCATATTCATAAATAGTTAAAGTTTTATTTTAACTTGCTTAATGCTACAATGTAAATTCTCTGTACATTGATTTTTTTTGCTATAAATATTTTTAATTTTTGAAAATTAGGGAGCAACTGAATGAAATAAAATAAAGTAATTCCTTTAATAGGGTATATACGTATTCTTTCTCATGTTCTTTCTGAACAGGGACCATCATTTCAAGAGCAACAGACAGAGAAAGTGCACAGAAGGTTCAAATTTCAGAGATGCCATCATTATTAAAAAGTAAAATCCTTACAGGCAGAGATATAAAGCTGAATTTTACCTCTAAGACCCTATTGTATGTTGATAGACAAGGTGGCAGTCTTTTTTGCGTGTGCGCCAAGCAACAGTGAAAAAATTGCAAGGTGTTATCTCTACTTAATATTTAGCAGCTCCATTTTTAAAAAATTATTTTCTTTTTGTTTACTGTATGATACAGTGTATGACCACTGCCATACAATGTATCATACAGTGCTTAAGGTGTTTGGGCACACTTTATTTTACATCCAGAGCTGTGGAGATGATTTACACAACAGTATCTTTCACTTGCATTACAGTAATAACTACACACAAGAGTGTGTGCCTTTTTCTGTCTCTAGTATGACACATGAAGGTGTGTGCAGAGATAATACAAACATTTCATATTCAATTTAAATTCAGTTAGCTGTTTAACACATTCTTGCTAAAAGCTCTATGTCAGTGTGGTTAATTATATTAGATAATTGTCATGTTTTGGTGCGTCATTTTGCCTCAAAATAATTAACACACGTGTCTTTTCTTGTTTTTCTATTATGGGTTCTCCAGACTGAGCACATCATGTTGACAGGCCGAGGAGCGAACCTGTTTGCAGAGAGCATCAGCGTTCCTACAGTCCCAACACAGGCTTTGGTGACGGAGCAGGAGAGGAAAGAGTGGCAGCACTACAAGAAGTACACTGTTGGTGTCAAAGAGCTTTTTAACTCGCAGTGGTAAGTAGCTCTCCATTTGAGAGCATGTTTGTGAGTAAGCCAAGTTTCAGGACTAGAGTTAATCCCATTTCATTTCAGTGAAACAAAGAAGAAAATTAAAGCAATCTGTTGGAAAATGTGTCATTAAATTTAAATATAATGGACCCTATTACAGAAAATAATGATTATAAAGTTGCTCTTTACACTTTACTAGAGACCGTTTACTTTCAGATGTCACATTTGAAATGCCATCAATGTTAGTTTTTAAATTTAACAGAATTCTTTTTGGGATTATGGTGATGGAAATCTCATGATGTGAATTTGCTGTGCACAAAAGCTTCAAAGAACTTATATGCCATATATATGCCATTTTATATATATATATATATATATATATATATATATATATATATATAATAAACATTTGTGAGGAAAGGTGTTTTTCCTAACAGGTTTCTTCCTCTAGGCATTTGAATAGTGAGTTGATTTCAGAACTGCAGCTCTCTAGTGTGAAGTTTTTAGTCTATCCATCCCTACTGAACACATAATGAAACGTAATACCACTTCATACAGGTTTCTTTTGTAATACATTTAGTAAGCAGGAAATGTCATCCTACTGACAGGTCAATTTATTAAACAAAGCATCTATTAGTACTGTTTGAGGATAAGTGTATATCTATGTGTGTGTCAGAAACCTCAGAGCTGCTACAACTCATATGTATTATGTTTAGTCAAATAAAGAATGAGCATTTTTTTTAATTATTTTATTTTACTATAACTAGGACAGTGGTAAAATGAATCTTTCCAGAAGACTTTATGGGCTTGTCTCATTTTCTCAAATGAAGATTTGGATGAATATAATTAATATAAGTATATTATATGAATTATATTAATTATATAAGTGAATGAATGTGTGTATTATTATCCAAAAGAAAATAGTGGAATGAAAACATTAAAAATGACATAAATATGAAGCAAAACAGTGATTTTTTTTTTTTTTTTAATGTCTTTGGAAAGTGTGCTGGGTCACCACCATTCTTCCAAATGATCTCGCTGAAGAACGCTGTCTAACATGTCAGTCCAAAATCTCCAATGGGTCTGGGTTAAGATCTGGTGACTGTCAAGGCCAAAGCATATGATTTACATAATTTTCATTCTCATCAAATAATTCAGTGAACCTTTGTGTCAGAGTCATCCTGGAAGAGACCACACTTATAACATAGCCACTTTATTATTATTATTATTATTATTACTCCTCGTCATGCATCCATATGTTTAAATAAATTTTCAAATGAAATTTGAATAGTTTTGTTACAAAATCAGAAGCAGTAGGTCAGCAGGATTTGACCAGAACATGAGGGTTAAGGCATTGCAGCTAGAGCAGGGAGTACTGTTCCTGTCACCTCTGTTTCCCCAGGAGGTGAGGTAGAGGAGGCTCGGTCGTGGCGGAGTGTAACCTCAGACCTATTGGGAGCCAGTAAAAATAGTGCCGAGGGGGTGTTAAGTGACAGCTGGCTGAGCTACAACCTTTCATCCCTTCCCGCCGCACCTCCATTATTGATGACCTCCCTGCGCTCAGCCACACTGCTGTCACTGGGCTCTTTAATACACAGCCCTTGGAACACAATTATCCTGTGCCTTCGTTTAGGGTGATTATGTGCCAACCTGCTGCCCATACTGCCTGACCCTGCTCGTATATTACAACAGGCCCAGTTTGATGGCACACAGAGCAGATTTTAATGCAGTAATCATAGTTTCGTGGTCCTGGAGGTCAAAAAATGGCTTGTATTTGAGGAAGTGAAAATTAATAATTGCATATCTTTCTATGTAGGTGTACATAAATAAGAATTGAAACACAACGGGGTGTGCTGTTATCGGAAAATGAGGTTGTGCGATATGGCTGAATGTGACGCTGATGTGTTTTATTCCTCTTATACCACAGCATGTTGCCAACAGTTACATTATTTTATTAATGAGTGTTTCATTGTTCTTTTTAACCATTAACATAGTTATATTTACTTACAATTACAGTTATCTTCTAATAGCTATAACATTTATTCTCTCACCAGCCACTCTTTTTTTTCCTCTCTCTTAAATATTAATAACATTTTTAAAAAGCCTATCTTTTAAGTATAGCTTTCCTGTGGCAGAAGGGTTACTGACCATTACAACGCACTGATACCCAAGATTTCACCATATCAATGACTATACACTTTAACGTCTTAACCACTGAGCTACCATTCAAGTTAAGACGTTGGGCTACTTATCGGAGGGTCATGAGCTCAAACCCCAGCACTGCCAAGCTTCCACTGTTGGGCCCTTGAGCCAGGCTCTTAACCCTCAACTGCTCAGATGTATAAATGAGATTAATGTACTGTAAGTCGCTCTGGATAAGGACGTCTTCCAAATCCCATAAATGTAAATAGAAAGGATAACACATTAGAACAAGTAAATTAATATATACTAATAAAAATTAAATTTGAATTACTGCTGGAACGATCATCAGAACCGTGCTATTATAGAAGATTTATCACACTCAATAACCTCTGACAAATTATTTAAATCAAGTCTTGTGATGTAACTGCTATTATATGCCATATCATTACCATTATTGCTGTATCTTGTTCACAGTCATCAGTCACTAATATAATACTGTATAAATTTCATATATGTGTTCTATAGTTTGGCTCGTACCTCCGGGGTTGGGGGTTCAAATACTGCCTCTGCCCTGTGTGCATGGAGTTTGCATGTCCTCCTCGTGCTTCAGGGGTTTCCTCCGGGTAGCAGTCCAAAGACATGCGGTGTAGGCTGATTGGCATTTCCAAATTGTCTGTAGTGTGTGAGTGTGTGTGCGATTGTGCCCTGTGATGCGTTGGCAACCCATCCAGGGTGTCCCCTGCCTTGTGCCGTGCGGTCCCTGGGATAGGCTCCAGGCTCCCCCACAACCGTGTGTAGGATATTTGGGATGGAAAATGGATGGATGGATGGTATATCATGTATCTGTACATTTTTAACTTCAGTTATTTCTCTCATGCACTTTGAGAGAAACTGAATTCCACCACCTGTGGTTCAGGACAGCGGAGGAACAGCTTTAAATTTGAATGTTTTCATGCCCTCTTATACAGTTTATTAGACGGCTTGAAAAGATTTACTACCTATTTTTATAATTCTATATGGCTTGAAATACAGTCCACCATTAGAGAGCTTTTGAGATGCAGTTTTCCCCAAAGCTGCTATGCTTGATTCAGCTAATACTGGCGATTTAAAGGAGTAATCAGGTTTGTGTCAAAAGTGATTGATGCCTCATGAATCCTTGCCAGCTGGATCAGACAAATATTCTTCATAAGAAAAATATTTGCTTCCTGGCCTCTCTGAGAATAGCCTGGGGAATGTCTCTTACCTTTTTTTAAATTTTAAATTAAAAACTTGCTAATTTCTATGACCGATCTGAAGACTAACGTGTGCCACAGTGAAAGAAATCTCACCTCATCAGTGAGACATGGCGGATGTGGCATGTTACAGCTGCCAGTGGAACTGGATCACTCGTCTTTACTGAGGATTGTATTAAGAAGAATTCTGAAATGTACAGAAGCATCTCAACTGCTCAGATTTAACCACATGTCTCAAAATGTGGTCGGTTATGTTTCACCTTGTAGCAGAACAATGAACTGAAACTGGAAGTACTGCTTTGTAGTGCCAAATATAATTGAAATGATCGGCCTGATTTTGATTCGCTCTGTGATCTAGCACGTTGGATTTGAAATATAATAATTCCCTGAACAAACTGAGCATAAATTTCATTTACTGAATCCATGTAAAAAAAACAAAAAAAACAACCTAATAACAACTAACTAATAAAATAACTAATAAAACTAATAACCAAGTCCTGAAAATAAGCAGGACCTAAAGGTATTATTATGAGTCTAGCAGAGAATCTGGCAATGTCTATGGATTATAGACTTAAATCTATATATAACTATTCTTTTGATAATGTAATTTGTATTATATTCATAAATGGGGAAATTGTCTAAAAAATATCCATAATTCCTGCATGGTTCACATGATTCCTATATGACCTATAACTGGAGTCTTTTTGCTTGTCCTTGTCCAACGGATGATAATTTGGTGTCTAAGTGCAACTGTGTCCCATTTATGTGCCTGAAAATTACATTTCTATCCCTGCTACTTGTCTATGATGCATATAATATTCAGTTTGGTATATGGATGTGTTTGAAGCATTAAAATTCAGAGGAAAGCACAGGAGGATTGGAAAGGTCTTTAGGCTAAACTAGAAAATTATTTTCAGATGTTATATGTTTGAGGATGTTATTTGGGCGAGATTCTATCTCTCAAATCAATCATACTATATCTTTAGCAGTATCAGAGTATGCACTCTTGGGTTACCCCTTTCAAAATATGAGATGAAGTTCAAAGTTTTCCACACAGTTTGGAAAATAATCTTTCTTTCCCTTTAGATTATTAATAGACCATGATTGACAGGACATGTGGAAATGTTGGAGAACTTCAAAGAAGATGATTTGTGTTAAATATATTAATAATTCACTCTCTTGCGCAAGGTGCACATGTTTTAAATGACATGCCAGTGCATAACTGAAGCTGTTCAAACCTGTTTAAACTTGTGTGATTTTGCAGTGTCCATGACACAGTTGGAGCAGTAGCTCTTGATGCATTTGGGAATGTTGCCTGTGCAACCTCAACAGGAGGAATCAGGAACAAAATGGTGGGAAGAGTTGGAGATTCTCCTTGCATTGGTGAGCTGCTTGACCTTGTATTTTAAGGTGATCATTGATGTTACTGCTGCAGCTCTGGTGCATTCTATTTACTCTAAAGAGATCGTTACTTTTCAGTAATATTTGCTTTATCATAAGGTCCTGTTAATTAAGACTTGGTATTTTTGTGCTGTCTTGTGTCTGTGATAAGGATCAGGTGGATATGCAGACAATAGGAGTGGTGCTGTGTCCTGCACTGGCCATGGCGAGTCTATTCTGAAAGTCACCTTGGCCAGGCTAATCCTCTTTCACATGGAACAAGGTACTGACTGACCATTTTCTTTCCCTTTGGATCTTTGGATCTGCAGTTTGTTGCTCATCTAATCCTTAAAACCGATGTTCAATGTGAATCCAAGGTTTATCTAGCAAACCCATTTAGGTGTTAGACTGATTGACATGAAGTAAACATAACACATTGGGACAAATGAAAGGAAACACCTCACACGAGTCAGGAGCGAAATCAATTTAGTGGATGTCATGGAACTCGATCTGGTGTGCAGATAGAAGAAGTGATAAATCACTGGACACAATACTCCCCAGGTAGCCAGCCTAGATAAATGTCTTTGCGTTGTCTTTATTGAAAACCGGGAATTAAATATTTGAGTCCTCACATATACGTAGATGATGCATAAGTACAAAAATGCTGCATACGCCAGGTTTCATGCACCTTTTTGAAGGTATAAAAATAAGCTTGACATGCATGGTGTAATAGAAAACTAATTCACAAATTTGTTGGAAAGTATTAGAACTGGAAATCTTAATATAATTCTTTTCTTATCTTACATTTGTTCTGTTTCATGACCTATGAAATCTAGTATTTCTTCTGCTGAAATACACAATTTGTGTGGTAATAAAAATTATAAAGCACTGAGATATTTGCAGTTACGTCCAAATTGAATGACAGTTGGCACCGTTAGTATTCAAATTGTAGAATTAAGAGATCAGTTGACTGGTTTATGAGGTCATTTAGATCCCAAGAGCTATACAGATTCGAACTGGCTATACATATCATGCTGCAAATCCTAACTACACTGGAGTTCTCAGCGATTGGATGATTTTAATTGGAAATTATCCCATTTTAATTGGGAAAACATCCCACTGTAGAGAATCTCAGTATGACTGATCAGTCAGGCTTCTCCCAGACAGCATGCCAGTGGTGTGGGACTGTATAAATCCTGTGTAATCCAGATATGACTTCATGCCTAGAGCAAAAAAAGCATCTTTGGAGAATAAATTTGCCAGTTATAACAGAAAGCAATTTCATTAAATGAATATGCAAATAATCTCTTAAGCTCAATTGCTTTCTGATGTTGTACAAGATGCAAGATGGCCTGGGTCAACCCTTTAATTAAAAAAAAAAAAGTAGTGTTGGCAACAGACTTCAAGCAAGGTTTGTTCAGAGGTTTGCTTCATATTATATATTCTATTTGAGTGTGGTGGATATAATCCCTCAATATTATATAGGCCATGGTTACCCTATTAAAGCTTGGTTCACACTGCACAGACAAACTTTTAAAAGTTTGCTATTTGATTTAAAATGTTGGGTAACATGACTGCCATGTTCACACTGCTCCAATAGACACCAACAAACTTTTTTACAGACAGTCAAACTGGTTTAAAAATGGATGATCCTTTTACCACAATCAAAATTTTTGCAATTACTAGTGTCTTTACGTGTCGAAGAGTATAATGAAAGAGGCCCTGGGTGAAGCCTTGTTTGTTGCAATGTGAGAGACAGGGTGCTTACTTATACAGAGAACTGCAGACAGAGGATGTGCTAAGATTTTCAAAATTTTGCTCGGTTTGTCCAGGGGCGTAACCTGGCCTGGGCATTCAGGGCCGTAGCCCCGGAGATTTTTTCTTTAGCCCCGATTAATTCTCCACTTGGAGCAGTTTGTCACTGTGTAACTGAACATCACTAAAAGAAGACAACAGTGTTGTAATTTTCTACCTTCAGTGAACGGAGGTGAGACCAATCAGACAGGGTTTACAGGAAAGTCCGGGGAAATACTCGTGTCTTATTGGCGGCTGACAGGTGTCAATTCTGCCAAACGCTAGCTCACACAGTCAGTGTGAGGTGGAAAAGTGGACATACGGGGTTGAAACAGAAACACTAACATTCTCTCATGCTAAGCAGGAAAACAAGGTGTGTAAATGTCTATACGAGTTCCAGATTACGTGAACATGATACGAGCAGAGCATAAGGTTAGATAATGTACTTTGCATGGCACTGTAGCAACTAAACCCAGACAGGCGTATTTGTGACTCCCCTTGGCTAGCGACATACGTGTCTGTTGGCGTTGGCCAGCGCCTGTCTGGCTCCCAACACAATTAACTGATGTTCTGACTGAGTAGTTACAGCAGTACAACAGTCTTGGGCTTGGTCACCAGAGGACTACTCAGCTGGACAGTCTTTAAGAAGTATTTTGCATTCTGCAAACATGTCCTGTGCTAGCAAATGTGTCACATAAGCGTGGCTTACCTTAGCCACCAGTGGTGAGAGTGGAAGACAAGATCATGGACAACCAAATATAACTAACCTCACAAATCAACTAGATGAACAATAAACAAAATGTAAATAAACAGAATATTATTATATTTACATTTTGGCACTTGCTGTAATTCAGATCAACCTATAAAAACTTCCAAAATGATTCTGAGTACTTGGTAAATCGATACAGGAGTGCGGGGGGGGGGGGGGGGGGGGGGAGAGGAAGGCATAATAATATTATTAGCTGTGCCAACAAGGCTGGTTGGCGGATTTTTAGGTGACTATGTAGCATAACAGTATGTTTTCAATATAATACTTTTACAAATCCATTGTCTCATGTCCACATTGCTGACATTTTCTCTGAGTGCTGACCGACACAGAAAAAACCCCCAGCATATTTTAAACACTGGGTTGTTCAGAATGGAAGGACAAGGCCCATTGAGGTTCCAGGACACTAAGCAGAGAAAGATTATATATGTGGTTGGATCTTGAAGAAGGACATGGTATGACTGCATTCACAGCCTCTTAGCATTTCAGGCACATAGTGAGAGCATGCCCAGACCCAGCGAATGAGACAGAGGATGTAGTGCATGCTTTACACACTGCCAGCTGAGCTCAATATCTCTTTCCTCCTTCCCAACTGAAGCCGAGTGTCTGACACCAGAGTCCCCCATTTCATTACTGTCTGAGTGGAAGAAAAGGAACTGCATTACCTAACCTCTGTGCAGACTGCTTACTGTTTACAAGAAGAGATATGCCTTTATTACAATTTAATTTGACTTACCTTCACCTAAAATCAGATCAGATAGACTCAGATTGAAGGAGTGGTGACTCTCCAGGCTTTGTGGAGTGTTATTGGCACTAATCTTGTGGGCAGCGACTCACACTATATCTGTGAGAGCCTTTACAGCCACTGCAGCATGCTGACATTCCATCAATTTACACTGTTAATCAAACTTTTACTGAGCATCCATTTTGTCTCTGAAATTCTTTCTTATTCATTTTTCCTACTGCTTTGCCATTGGGTTTTATCCCAATATTGAAATCGGTAGGGAGTATTTATTATCG
Organism: Ictalurus furcatus; assembly: GCF_023375685.1. Taxonomy (NCBI): domain Eukaryota; kingdom Metazoa; phylum Chordata; class Actinopteri; order Siluriformes; family Ictaluridae; genus Ictalurus; species Ictalurus furcatus. The sequence goes on along the minus strand of NC_071257.1, from coordinate 27,025,348 downwards.
AGAAGACATAACATTCGGGTGAGAAAAGATGGGATGAGAGGCTTTCGCATGCACATTTAGATATGTGTTGATCGATGTATTAAGGAACAGTGCACCATTTTATAAATCAGAAAGTGATATAAATACACATGTTCAATGCTGCACTTGGATGCAGGATTGTAGTGGCAAATCTAGCCTCCAGTGGATTAAAGAAACAGATCCAGATTCAGTTTTTGAGTCTTTCTAGTCAAAATAGTAAAGCAAAATCTATAGCAATCCCATCCAGGGTGTATTCCCATCACATGCTCAGTGTTCCCTGAACAGGCTCCAGATTCACAATGACCCTGGATAGGATAAAGAGCTTCATTTGAACATAAAAATGTTGTATGTAAAATAAAAACTGGAGTTTTGGAGCACTCTTCTTTGCTCCAGGTCTTTCAGACTTTAAGGGTTCCTTCTCACAACTGCTGTTTTGAGATCTCTCCACAGGTGCTCTGTGGGATTTAGATCTGGACTCATTGTTGGCTACTTCAGAACTGTCCAGCGCTTTGTCTTAAACCATTTTTGGGTGCTTTTTGAAATATGTTTTGGGTCATTGTCCTGCTGTAAGACCATGACCTCTGACAAAGACCAAGCTTTCTGACACTGGGTCCTACAGTTCACCAAAGAATTATTTGGTAGTCTTCAGATTTCATAATTCCATGCACACAGTCAAGACATCCAGTGCCTGAAGCAGCAAAGCAACCCCAAAACATCACTGAACCTCCACCATGCTTGACTGTAGGGACTGTGTTCCTTTCTTTGAAGGCCTCATTTCGTTTTCTGAAAACAGAAGAATGATGTGCATTACCAAAAAGCTCTGTTTTAGTCTCACCTGTCCACAGGACATTCTCCCAGAAGGATCTGACTTTATGTTTCTGCGTCAGCAGAGGGGACCTCCTGGGTCTCCTAACATAGAGTACCTTTTTATTCAGATGGTGACGGATGGTACAAGCTGACACTGTTGTACCCTGTGTCTGCAGGTCAGCTTGAATTTATTTGGAAGTTGATTGAGGTTCTTTATCCACTATTCGAACAATCCTTTGTTGCAATTTTTCAATGTTTCTCTTTCATCCACGTGCAAGGAGATTAGCTACAGTGACATGGGAAGCTGTAAACTTCTTGACAGTGTTGCTCACAGTGGACACAGGAACATTAAGATATCTTAATGAATACCATAATACCAAAGCATTTGTAAATGCTGTTGGGCCCTTGAGGAAGGCCCTTAACCCTCTCTGCTCCAGGGGCACTGTATCATGGCTGAGCCTGCACTCTGACCCCAACTTTCTAACGAGCTGGGAAATGCAAAGAAAATTTCACTGTTCTGTAATGTATATGTGACCAATAAAGGCTTCTTTTCTTCTTCTTACACACACACACACACACACACACACATATATATATATATATATATATATATATATATATATACACACACACACACACACACACACATACACACACACACACACACACACACACACACACACAAAATCTACAATGACAAAGAAGAAAACACTCTGAAGCAGAAAACAGTGAGCTCAGTGGCAAATATTTAACATGGTCTTTAAATATACAGCATTTTTGTAAACAGTTTTCTAAGCTTTATTTTTGGTAATCATGGTTTATGAATGCGCTGGAGATTTCGTTTACGCTTTCAAAATTTTCGTTTATGCGCCACATGTTTATGTTCACCATTCTGGCACAAACTTCGTAGGGGCGGGGCGTAACAGCGATTTACTCTCATTGGCTAGTGAGATTTAGATTGACAGCTTGAGTGTCCAGCTGAGGAGGAGGAGGAAGAAGACGTTGATGATGATGACGACGATTCTCAGTGCCACTCCTGAGAGTCTCGAAAAAATAGTCGTATGAGTCTACCCAAACCTCAAATATTAGTTACAAACTAATATACTGACTAAGGAAGTATTTTCCACTACAAAGCACAAACACTATAACTATAGAGAGAACCGCATTCAGAACGCTCTCTAAAATTTGTGACACTGAAGTCTCAACTTCCTGGTCAGGGAGATGTAGATCCAAATCTCACTAACCAATGAGAGTAAATCGCTGAGTTTTGTGTCAGAACGTAAACTTGCAGAGCGTAAACGAAAACTCATAAACCATGATTAGCGAGAACAAAGCTTAGAAAACTGTTAACAAAGCTGTTTATTTGAAGATCACGTTAAAAAACATTTTGTGAACTCCACTATCAAATCCTTCTGGCCACCACTTCAACCTGCTGGGCATAGTTGTGTTCTTTCTCATCTTTCCTTTTGCTGGTGTTCTTTTCTTTTCTTTTCTTTTTTCAAATGTTGTGCATGCAGTGCTTTGTAAAATCTCTCTCCACAGCCACACCATCTTCAGATTTTGCATGAGCATGCCATGCTAACGTATGTGGCAAGAGGATCTGACACTGCCTTTGCCAATCATTTTAATTGGTGTGTAAGAGGGGAGGAGATCAGACAGACAGCCACTGTTGGTAGAGGATAATGAGGCAGTGTGTGTGTGTTGAGGGTCAGCAGGCTATTGTTTGCTTGTGATTTCTGCAGTAATGACTGTGGAAATGGACAGAGTCGCTTCGTTTTTTTTACTCTCTGTCTTCATGATTATCCTTTTAAACACCAGCCTCCGCATAGCAACCGAGCCACTCCATCTGGCTCTGGGAACTGCGATGGCTTGCGCTGCCAGGTCTTTCATGTAAAATCGCTGCTTCTTTGATTAAAACCCGCATATTCTCTGGTTTCTTGCCATGCTCAGAAATGTGTTGTGCCTGAGTCAAAGCTAGAAGAAACTTTTAAGGCAGAGCGTCTGCCGTTTATCTTTTTTCAGACAGTCTTCTGTTCCACAGCACCTATAATGAATAAATGCCTGAACTCTAGCACTAGTTTGAGCCTGTGTGATACGGTTCTCTGTCTGAAGGATGTTGTGTCCATGGAGTCTACCAGGTTACACTGCTTTATCACACAGCAGGACACAAATTGAAATCCTGAGACTTTTTCTGTTGCGCTGGGAACTGGAACAGTAGTAGTAGAACAACGTGTGTGCCTAACATTTGGGCTTTTGAAGTTAGAAATGGATTTTATTTTTGTGAAGGTAAAGCAGAAGGTGAAAAGGTAAAAAAAAAAAGCAACGGTGGATATCGTTTGACATTGCACTCTGACCTGAACGACCATGCAAACCATGAGGAATGAATGAATCATAGAAAAGAGGGTTCTTTGGATGGTTCTAGCTATGTTGAGAACTTTTGATGATAGTGTAGGGCTCTACATAGTACCATTAAGATCTCCTTGATAGAATGCCTAAAGGGCCCCTTATTATTATTATTATTAGTAGTAGTAGTAGTAGTAGTAGTAGTAGTAGTTATTTGGTATTGGTAAGAATAGTTTTGTTAATTAAAAAATAATATGAAATCTACTATTACAATGACATACATTATAATTATAATACTTCTTACCAATACCCAACAACAATTATTATTATTATTATTATTAACAACAATAATTTGTATACAGTCTAACACATAATAAAATAATATATAATATAAAATAAATCTTATCAATACCAAATGTGTATTACTATTAGTAGTAGTAGAATTAATAGTAATAATCACTACTATTTTAATAATAATAATAATGATTATTTTTATTATTATTATTACTACTACTACTACTTTTATTATCATTATTATTACTACTACTACTACTACTATTATTACTACTACTTTTATTATTATTATTATTATTATTACTACTACTACTACTACTATTACTACTACTACTACTAATAGTAGTAGTAGTACACATTTGGTGTTCATTATTGTATTATTATGCCCAGTGACATTGAATAGATATTAGTTTATTTGCATATTTGCTGTAGTTGCATCTGTTTGTTCCTCTCCATTATTCAGTGCATGTTTCAGATGTTATCATTGCCCAAAGTGATATGATTTTACATCAAATAAAGGAAACGGTACTGAGATTCATGCTTAGTTTATTTTGCATAATGAAACACCTGCTCATTGCTGAATGTGTTCACTTGAGCGACACTAAATAAGATTGTTTATGTGTGATAGGAAAGTCAGCGTGTGAAGCAGCTGAATGCTCTCTGCAGTATATGGCTGAGCGTGTTCAGGGGAGAGGAGGAGCCGTAGTAGTGTCTCCCACCGGGGACTGGAGTGCTATGTTCACCACAGCGCGCATGGCTTGGGCCTCTTTCACGGCCGAACGTCTCCACTACGGTTTAAACCCAAAAGAAACATTTGAGGAAACATTGAATTGATAACACATTTGTTGTGCTTTTTTTTGGACAACTCAATTTTATGTGACCATGCTATAGAAGAATGAAGGAATAAGCTCAGGAAAAAATTATTTTCATTTTTAATTTGCTCACTTAGGTCTGAATTTAATTTGATATGATTTTTAAAAGAATTTTAAGAATATGTGGCACTCTGTCACAGGCAAGCATTTTTCACCAAGCAAGGCTGTAACAGAGCCATTTTTCTATACACAATATCATCAACAATGTTAATTCTGAAGCAGATTTATTATTTCACACTTTATTCTTATTTCAGCTATTTCATAGCAATTGAGTCACATGACCAGATGTTTTCTATTGTCTATGAAGGACTGTTTCAGACACATCACATTCATAACACGTTTAATTACCGTTTGCACAGTGTCATGTACACTGATCGACCATAACATTAAAACCACTAACAGGATATAATAACATTGATTAATAATACTGAACACAGAAGAACATTGATTATCTCGTTACAATGCCAGCTGTTACTGGATGGGATATATTAGGCAGCATGTGAACAGTCTGTTCTCAAAGTTGATGTGTTGAAAGCTGGAAAAATGGGCAAGAGTAAGGATCTGAGTGACTTTGACAAGAGCTAAATTGTGATGGCTAGGGTATCTCCAAAACAGCAGGTCTTGTGTGGTGTTCCTGGTATGCAGTGGTTAGTGTCTACCAAAAGTTGTCCAAGGAAGGACAACCGGTGAACTGGCGACAGGGTCAAGGCTCACCGATGCGCGTGGGGATCAAAGGCTATCCCGTCTGGTCCAATCCCACAGAAGAGCTACTGTAGCTCAAATTGCTGAAAAAGTTAATGCTGGCTCTGATAGAAAGGTGTCAGAACACACAGTGCATTGCAGCTTGCTATGTATGCTGCCTCACCTTACAACTTACAGGACTTAAAGGGTCTGCTGCTAACATCTTGGTGTGAGATACAACAGCACACCTTCAGAGGTCTTATGGAGTCCATGCCTTGATGGATCAGAGCTGTTATGGCAGCACAAGGCAACCTACACAATATTAGACAGGTGGTTTTAATGTTACGGCTGATCGCTGTACACAAGTCGCAAAGCTCAGGTAAATTTTTAACATGGAACATTATAAGGCACCCAATATGGATGTATTCTTTAATCTGGTTGTACGTGACAGGATTCTCTAAGAACGTCTGCCAGATGGCAATCAGGAAAAACAGATTGTTTGTGAAGAAGCAACGATGTATAGACCTACACAACAATTATTTATATCTACGCATATTTGTTGTTTTCATCCAAGTGATATTTTATTTTTAATACCTTTAAGGACCTTTTAAGGTGCTTATTAATTATCTTTAAAAATTGCTTGAATGGTAAAAAAATAAAAAGTTATCTCCAGCCCCCCCCCCCATTTTTGTTCTGTCCATAATGCTCATAAACGGCTATATTTCTGACAAATGTAAATTAATATCTTATGCTTGAAAAGTAGCCTATATGCTTTCTCAGTACTGTATGAAATGTCACATGACCAGATATATATATTTTTTTTAAAGTCCATGAAACTGTCAATACTTTATATCATTATTGTTGAATTTTGTAACAGCTTTACATTAACTGATTATTTTTTTTCCAAGAAATACACTTCATAGGCTTTTAATCTATTGCTGTACAATATTACTGTATTGTACTATTACTTTACTGTTTGTCTCTCTCAGGAACCAGGATTCAACTTGATTTAACTTGAGAAAATCTACTAGTACAATATAATCATCCTAAATTACATTGTGGTTCTAACTTCTGTGTTATAAAATCGTTATCCCATTACAGTTTATTCATATTTCATAGTGCTTTACATTCAACATTTTCTTGGACCAGTCCAGCTCTTCTTGTTAATCACAATATTACATTTAATGATTTACTACTCCATTTGCATTTGAATAGGATTTAGATACATTTTCAAACTTGCTTTACTTCAATCTCATTTATATAGAATAAATAATTGAAAGCACCTGTAATGATGATTCAAGATCCAATTAGTAACATCATTAAAAAAAAGAAAAGAAAAAAAGAATGGCTCATAATGAAATCTGGCACTAAAGGTCTTCTTCAGTAGCTCACATTTAATAGGCTTATCTTATTGAACTTCAGTATAAAGGAAATCAAAGTTAGCCGAGTCATTAGCTTCACTTTTTGGTCTTTCTTTAAAAAAAGAGAAACCCGTATTTGAATAATGACTGATGAAATCAGTCCCATCCTGAGAGCAGGAGGATGAATACATTTTTTTTTTTAAAGGCCCGAGTTTGTATCTCCCCTAAAAATAGTTTAAAGCAATTTACTTTCATACAGTTTTCTCCAGAGTGGCTTTTACTTTTCTCAGACTGGGAGAGCCAGATGGTCCTGTAAAATCATATGCACTGTTATTTGCTTAAATGTGATCCATAAAATGTTTAAAATCTCTATATGTTGAACATATGCAAAGAAGTTTGAAATCATATAATAGATAAATGGCAACCGAAGGAAAATGCTGAATTTGAATGTAGTAATGGTCTTTTATATTTCCCATAAAAGAACCATTTTTGTTCTTTCTTCAGACTATACCTTTTGCAGAAGCACGATTATTCAATAAACAGACTGTCTACTGAGTGTGCTTTTTGTTGAACCTTTAACATTTTGATCAGTTGTAGATTCAGTGGAATAAAACAATGTGTTAATCAAAATGTTCCAACTAATTTATATAGGATTAAAGTAATACCATCTCTGCAAGTACATCCAGCGAAATGGTATTTTTTCAAGTCAAAGGCAGTAAACAACACACAAATGTGATGGAACTACAGTGCAGAAATAAATTATTCTACAGTATGTTTAAATAGATGAACTAGGTAATTCCTTTACTTCTCATCTAGCATACATCAAGATGCTATTTGATTGTAAAAACTGATGTGTAAGAGGATGATGCATGGTTTTAGCTATAAGTCCTGTCATAAATAGCAAGGTTGTAAAGCTAAGTCAAAAGATTGTAAACTGAGCTATGGAGTGTTTCTCTTTTCTTTCACAGTTTATAGACATTTTTAGCCTGTTAAACAATTCTGTCCCTAATTCTGAGCTCATTTGTCTTCATCTTACAAATGCATAGTCACTTTTGACTCTTTCCGAATGAAAAGTTGGCATTTTGCACAGCTGGTGTGATGCGCACAGTGCACTTTGCTGATCTTTTACATTTTTAAAATGACGGTATTCATACTACTTGTATCTTAACATTCTAAGGGATGTATTTGAAGAGATTTTAGAAATATAACACGGCAAAGAAGTGTCCTTCATAACACTGTAAACTTATTTTAAAAAATATTATCCTACAGCTCAGCTGAAAGTTTATAATTACTTATTCTTGTGTAAGTTATGTGATCAGTAGCAATAAGAAAAGAGTAATATAATGTAATCTAAATTGTTTATCTAACTATATCACTCTATGTAGCTATTTACCTATAATGAGAGAATTACATTAGCAATAATGATAGCTCACCAAATGTCTATGATTGTAAGCTATTTTCAGCTCTTTGCTGCCCCCTTGCGGAATTAGTGCTATACTGCAATATTTACATTACATTTACCATCCATCCATCCATCCATCCATCTTCTATACCGCTTTATCCTTTTCAGGGTCACGGGGAAACCTGGAGCCTATCCCAGGGAGCATCGGTCACAAGGCGGGGTACACCCTGGACAGGGTGCCAATCCATCACAGGGCACACACACAATACATTACATTTACTATGATAACTATCAAACTCCACTCAAATATCTGCGATTGTATGTTGGAAATTTAGGCACACACTTTGTGAACGTGTTATACTTTTGTGTTGAGAAGAACAGCTTCGTTTGAAATTCTTACGGCCCAGTGTGTTTACATTTACAGCATTTGGAAGATTTAGGGCACTGCAGATCATGCGGAAATCACAGCTCAGGACACATTTTTAGTCCTTAAACTTTTATCACTTAGGGACCCCTTTAACTGTAGACTAATTTCAAGAACCCTATCAGTACATATTAATTTACTATTCAAATGAACGGCTCTGTATTTAAATGTGTTCAGTAAAATGTTGGATTTTTTAAAATTCCCTGTTTATAGGCCTAAATCTTATTTAGTTATTGAGATTTGGATTACACCAATTAAATTCTATGGTTGGCTTAGTGCTTAGCATGATTGCCTCACACTGTCAGGGTTGGGGGTTCGAATCCCGCCTCCACCTTGTGTGCGTGTTCTCCCCATGCTTCAGGGGTTTCCTCCGGCTACTCCACTTTCCTCCCCAGTCCAAAAACATGCGTTGTAGGCTGGTTGGAATTTCCAAATTGTCTGTAGTGTGTGAATGTGTGTGCAGTTGTGCCCTGTGATGGGTTGGCACCACGTCCATGGTGTCATCTGCCTTGTACACTGAGCTCCTTGGGATAGCCTCCAGGCTCCCCATGACCCTTTGTAGGGTAAGTGGTATAGAAAATGTATGGCTGGATGGATAATGGTGGGCTGTGATTTTCACCACTCATAAAATGTTCTAAACAAACAAACAACAAAACAAAGCGGACGTCATGGCTATGCTTTGCAGACCCCACTTTTAGAACCAGTGATTCAGTAAGTTTGCTGTTTTACATTGTTCTTCTATTCATTCGTTAACAGAAACAGCAGGTGCATTGCTAGGTCCACAGACATTACTGTAGAGTTGTAATACAAACACGTTTGGCCGTGACGAAAATTTTAATGAAACATTATGGCACTTGTTTACCTGTAAAACAGCTGGATGAAGTCAGAAATGCACTAATAGTTACTGAAGCTCTGATTTTCATTTACAGTGTAATTTTCTTGTAAACAATAGCTATAGCTATATATATATATATATATATATATATATATATATATATATATATATATATATATATATATATATATATATATATATTTAAAAAAAAAAAAAAAAAAAAACACAGAATATGTGTCTCTGTGCTACAGTCACAGTAAGGATGCTTGAAGATAATATATTGAGAAAACCATGGAAAATGTAGAGCATGTGGAAAGTGTGACATTAAAAAAGGAAACAAAGATTCCTCCGCAGTTCTATAGATGGTAAAATGGTCTGTCATTCAAAAGGCGGTGTACTTGAAACCTTTTCTGAGAGGGAAAGCCTCTATGTCCTCTCTTGTAGAAACAAATCAAAAGACTCTTTTAGGATGTATAAAATAAGCAAGAAAACTCAATGAGAAAATCTGACCAGTCAAAAGCTTTAATACATTTTATTAAATATTGCATAATAATGAAATCACAGCAGTAAATAGCATTCTATCTGTAACTGCACTGCAAATAAAGGAAAAGACCATCTAACTACAATGTGAGCCTCTGCGTGTGGAAAATCACTACAGGCATTATGTCACACTCTTTATGAATATTTCCAGTGATTGTAGTCAGGATCTCGGTAATTGTCTCCCATGACACACTTGTGATAAAGCATCATATCCTACAAAGTAACACGGATTTCCTTCTCGATGTATCAAGGCAAAAAGAAAAACAATAAAAACCAGGCACGGTTAACAAAGCTGTGAGACAAAAGGCATCTGGATCCTAAAACAGTGTTAGAAATCTGTCATTCGTTCATATCAGAGCGCGTGCGCCGAAAGCAACTCACTGTGCTTTCCTAAAACTCTTCCTGTAATAGAAACTATATTCCTAGAGGCTGTCAAACATTTTATTCATTTATATTATACATATTTACAAGTACAATTCTCTCGTCTCTGCTTACGTCCAAAGCACAGGATTCTCAAGACACTATGTTGCTTATTTTGTCTATCGCATGATGTTTCATGCAGTCGAATGGAATAAAGCTCGTGATAAATTTGAAAACCTATGTGAATCTAATCCGGGCCGTAGTCGGTTAAAACGTGATGACGACCACAGCCAGACAATGATATATGCTGTACTATTAACCAAGAATATGATCAATACCGTATGTGTATCTGTTAGGAGTACAGTTAAACACGTGACACACTCCACACATGCTCAGCAGTGACTCTCTGTGGCATGATATGGAATGCAATGCACAATAATACAGTGAGCCAAAGTATTCAGCCTTCATTAGCTCATAAGCTTTAATACTTTATGGCTGTCAGAGGTGCAACACGGTGTAGAAACTCATGCATTGTATGATCTTCACATCAGGTTTAGTTAGCGATCATTTCTTTTTCCTTCTATTCAGTCTTCCCAACACTTGAAATGCAGCTACAGCAGATGTAGCTAAATTATCATAAACAGCTTGTTGGTTTATTATACAGATTAAAAAAAAAAGATCCTAATGTAGCTTACTCGTATAAATGGCACTTCAAGATAGGAAGGAAGGAGGTACGGCATTTCATACAGATCAGAAATTACCCCGACACGTTTGCGGTCAACATCAGGATAAAAGTTCTATAAAGGACAGCATGTTAATGCATGCGGTCCTTCACGCTCCAAGCTTTCTAAACAGAAAAAATATATATTTCGATATATCACACAGGCCGGTGTAGTACAGCAACATATTACGGTGATCATACAGTATGTGCTCTTAGGAGGGCCGGTCTCATCCACATTATATTTTCAGGTTTAGGAAAATAAGAACATTTCAAGAACAATTTTAAATATTACAAGAATAATGATAAAATGACCTGTATTTACATTGCCTTATATTACTCAACTGGTTCCTAAAATAGTCTCTATAGTCCTAAGATATTCATTTTATTCCCTGTTCTCTATTAATGTTAAAACCAACTCTTTACCTTTCACTTTCTGAGGTCTGTTTTTCCCCTTAGAAATAGGGATTCTCCAAGCAGCACTTTTTTCTGCTTCTTGTTTGACCCGAACACACTGCTGTAGCACACGAGCCAATGAAATACACCACTAGTCAAAAGTATGGACACTAGATTGAATATATTTTTCATAGTATTAAAGATATTTTTGATAAAGGCTTATAGTTCAAAATTATTTCTATGAGAAATGTAAATAGATGGATTAATACGTAGCTTTTACTTAACCCTCTACTGCATGAATTATTACATTTACATAAAGTTTTTATGGATTTTTATTACTTGAATTAGTTCAAGTAATAATTTATTTTTTTAATTTTAATAAAAAGTTTTAGGGGGTATTTGGTAAATTGTTGCCATATGGCAACAATGTGCAATGGTGGAAAGTATCATATAGTCAAAGAAAAACACAAAATATCTGAGATTCCACTTACTGCATTTTCCAGACTACATGTTTTTGGGGGGCGTTTTTTGCCACATAGTAAACATGTAAATGTTATATCTTCTAGAAAGGAACTGCAGTTGTAAAAAGTATGTGAATGGATTTATTCACTCAAAATACATACAAACATTTGATCCAGACATGTTTTGGGTGAAGTATCTTTTTAATGATATCTCTTGCAAAATGTCGGAAATACCAAGATTTTCTTACTCTGAATGTAAAAATTAGAAATATACTACTAGAGAAGCTTAGCTCTGTTTTGCTATGTAGGCCTGTTTCAATTCATGAATGCGCATACCACAGTTCCATTATCGTATTTTGTTGCCATATGGCAACAATTACATTTTACCATTTAACAGAATACTCTAAATATATAAACTTGTATAAATTATTTTTAAAAAATACATTTTAACTCTAATAGTGTTTAAATTTTTCTTTAAGTAATTTTGCCTTAATAGTGAAACATTTATAAAATTTTGAGAGCCCTCCAGTGATGACCTTCACCATGCCATGTGACTGCAGAAAAGGTCATGGTCATGTGACATGGCTTTTTTTTTTGTTTTTGTTTTTTTGATATGTCAAGGCTTAAAGACCCCTAATTCCAGTTATATAGGAAAATAGTAGCTTTGTATTATTGCCTATCAAAAATAGGAGAAAAACGAATTGTTGCCATATGGCAACACCATGCAGTAAAGGGTTAAAACAGTTTTTTTCCACGAACATGTAGCTTTCATTTACAACTTGGTAGAAACAGTGTGTAGCTTGGCTTATTTGGGAAGGTCCTTAATGAAGCTGGTTGAGATGATGCCAAGATGAATCAGGAATTTGAAAATATGAAATAGTTTTGATTTGTTTTGTACTTTTCTAGTTCACGGTATAATTGAATATGTTGTTTCACTGTGCTAATCTTTTTTTTCATTATTAAAATGAAGAAAAGCTTTATATGAACAGGTGTGTCCACACTTTTGACTGGTAGTTTATATATTTTGGTTGCAAGACTTCCATCCTATAACTGCACATACAGTATAAAAGGCAAACATTAGTCATTAATGCAAACATTATTACAGTTGTTCGAATTTATCTGCTGATCTACGGACACCAAAATGAATGCAAAATGTTCTCTCGCTTAACATGACTTAGTCATTTACAAAAACACTGACAATTGTTTATGTCTAGTAACAGATTTGTTTCAGTTAGATTAAGGAGGATTAGGACTGCCAGTGTGTGAAACATGAGAGACGATCAAGGAACCGTTCCTTTTTTTGTGTTTGTATAAAATAAAAGATGAGAGCATATCAGGATGTTTTCAAGGCAGAATTTTGGTGGAACCTGACTACTCCTGATCTTTACAGCCTACATATCCATAAAATAGGATTATCAACAAAAAGGCAGACCTTAAAACCAACTCTTTTCTGAAACAGGTTTAAAATGAACGATTTTTCCACAGCCGATATACTGTAATAAATAAAACACTGTGCAGCTGTGATAAATAAAACACTGGATTTTCACACAACTGATCCCCAAAACATCCTGATTAGTCCATATAGACTTAAGTGCTTACAGTTTAGTGATATCAGTCCATGTGGCGGTTCACATCTGAGCAGGAACTCAACCACACCATCTATATTGCTCTCAAAATATACACAGGGAGTCCCAAACTGATTTTCAAGTTTTGCGTAAATCCATCTCGGGGTGTTTTTTTTTTTTTTTTTGTTGACCTTTATCTGGCCCTTTAACCTTCAACTCTGGTACCCTCCTTTAAGTGCCTTTAACTACACACTGACCCTTTACAACACTGGTGCTAGTCTGTTTCGTCTACTTTTTTTTGCTGTGTTAATGTCAGGTATGTGATTCAGTAAAAAGAAAAAAATAATTATACATTATGGACATGAACATTTAAATTTAAATAAAAACAAAATGTAAATAATGTATATTAATATATATATATATATGTGTGTGTGTGAAACAATGTGTGAAAGCTGACAAGCTGATCCTTGTAGTTTTACTACAAAATTCTTGCTAACATGCTACAAACTTTACCAATCACATACCTGGACATTCACCTGGGCAAGATACAACACTGACGGGGGGAAAAAAAAAGGGGGGGGGGAATCCAAACACTTGAGCTCATCAGTAACAGTGTCCCACACAGACCGCTATTAACATAGTGTTAGAATCTCTACATACAGACCAGACATTTTCACATATTACAAGTTAACGGCCTTCACGTAGTTCCCTGGGAAGGTGCCGAACTGTTTTGTCCTCTTAGATGTACCTACACACACACACACACACACACACAGTGCAAATATCTATGTTAATGCCAGTCATGTGATCAGTAACAGGGCAGTGTGTTGCTGTGCTAAGGCCTCTGTAGACAGATTTAGTAATGCTGTAATTGTGTAATACAGGAAGGAGGCCAGTTCAGGAATCTATCCATTACTGTGACTTCTGACATACCCACGAACCAGCCGTCATCGCATTTCTCCATGACGTTCACAAGGTCTCCCTCCTGCAGCTCTAGCTCATCGTCATTCTGTGGCACATAGCTGTACAGAGCCTGGAATCTGCGCACACAAACACACACACACACACACACACACACACAGCACACATCAAGGCTTTAGGTTATAATGTCATTATAAACCACAAATGTTCCTATACCTATTTTTTTTACTGTTAGTTTGCTAGAAAAAGACATTACAAACCATCGTAAAAATCTCTAATGGCTTTTATCACACAATGGGAATTGACTGAATGGTTTCTATCGGATTATTGAAGTGTCCATAAGGGATGTTTTTCAGGTTATGTTTATATATACCACACAACAAGGCCATTTTTCATGGGTAGATGATTACATTGAGAATAAAATCAGATTAGCCGTCAGCAATGATTCGGAACAACACGTCCCATTAAACTACCAATACAGACCAGCAGAAACACATTACACTCCATTACAGCAGTGTACAGGAGCATTATATGAAAGTTGGGACAATATATGCGCTTAAAGGAATAACATTAAATAAATTCAATTATTCATATACTACATTTTTCAGAATATGAAGACACTTCCATCACTGATTTATATATAGATTTATGATGATCATTGCTAAAGATCTACTCCAGTAGTGTTAGTACTACCAGAAATCATATCCCATCCAAAAAGTAGTACACACACACACACACACACGCTCTCTCGCACGCTCTCACATGCGAGCTCTCTCACATGCGAGCTCTCTCGCACGCGCTCTCGCACGCACACTCTCTCGCACGCACACACTCTCTCGCACACGCTCATACTCGCACACGCCCATACTTACACACGCCCATACTCACACACGCCCATACTCACACACGCTCATACTCACACACGCTCATACTCACACACCAACAAAGGTTGATGATACTCACATGCCGCAGCTTAGACGTCCAGGTTCAGGGCTGCTGCTTTGGGACTGGGGTTGCTGGGAAATGATGAGAGAGCGTTTACTGAGGTGGGGCATCAATCTGTGGGCGGAGTCTAAAGGGCGGGACAAAGTGCTGCAGTACCTCACTGAGGTCTCTGCAATATTCATGATCTCATTACACACTGCCTCCTATCAGAGGAGGAGGAAGGTTAACAGAAGGAAGATCCACAGAGCGAGAGGAAGTGTCAGTCAGTCAGATGGAGGAAAGGACGGGCAGGTTAGAGAAGGTAGGAATGGAAGACCGGTGAGTAACAAGGGTGAAAAAGAAGGGTTGTCCATTAAAGCCAGGAAAGCCGGGCGTGGGGAGAGAATCCAGGGAAGACGCATGGAAGAGTAAGATAACACAGTGAGTCCACATGGGCAGAAGGAAAAATTAGAACTATAGAGGACAGATTACACACTTTCGTCATGCGTTATATGAGTGAGTTTTAAAGATTAGAAACTATAGAAGAAGAAAAAAGATGGTGATGAGTACAAATGACTGAACGTGATGACTGAGTGTTTAGCTAAAGTATTACTTTTTACATTATTTTTCTAAATATAACATCAGCACCATCACTAGTTTATACAAATACATTACATGATATACAAGTATATACAGTACACATACAGTAATTCAATTCATGACCCTATTTGTTGTGTTGGGAATATTTTCATGTGGATTCTGTAAGAGGTACCGTGAATGAGTTGGCGTTCATGTTGTTGTCCTGGATGTCAAATAACATGACCGGACTTCTCGAGGATCTCCCATGGTAATCTCCTTCATTCTTCAAAGGCTAAGAAAAAAAAGCCAGAACATTAATGGACCAATTATTGGGCTCCATAACATTGTTTTCATCTCTGGTGGAAGAAAGAGTGGTAAAAGTTGTCCTGATTTTCAATCCATCACAAATGTTACGTTTGACCAATTAGCTCTCAGATTTTAGCTGCACCATTCATTCTTCAAGAGCTTTGTGTGCCGTGTCTCACAACAGCTTCGCATTAGAGTGCTGTGGAAGGGAATGTGAATCAGTAACAGCCATCAAATTTCTTGCTGAAGTCACAAAAATGAGAACACTGAGACCACTAGCATTTCACACTTCACCTCCAGCTCAACGTAGCATCAGTGTGCACACATACTTCAGCCTTTGGAAATGAAATGGATTTGCTGATAAAGAATGACATAACCTTATCACAGATGTGTCATGTCATGTATTGTATGTCATCCAACAAAAATGGTGAAAAATCTAAAATAAAATAAAAACTAACAAACAAATGAACAAGCAGGAGGTAAAAAAAAACAACTTTATTTTGTTTGAAGAATTATCTTCAAAGAATGGTTCACTAGGTCACAGACTAAGACTACCATCGGTCTAAAACTCTGTTGGGGAGGTAGTATAGTAAGAAAAGCGCACAGACAACACTTTTTAACTTTTTACGAAGAGGTAGGTCTTTAGACGTGGTTTTGAAGACCGCCGGTGACTCGGCTGTTCGGACATCTAGGGGAAGTTCATTCCACCACCTAGGTGCCAGAACAGAGAAGAGTCCTGATGCATGCCTTCCTTGTACCCTGAGAGATGGTCGAGCCTATTAATTATTCCTTACTGTGTAACTTCATCTCATTCATTTTCTTATTTTGTTTAGTGTTGCCTAAATCTGCTTGTTATATACAGTATAGCACTAATTTAAACTGTTAATTATGGTCTGTGATTTACTTTAGTGGCACCCCACAGTATAAGAAAATAATGGAAATCTGCCCGTCAATCAGAAACAATGTGTTTGTTTTTGTTTTTTTAAGCATTTCTTATGGCAGTTCTGTCATATAATCTGTCATATAAGATTTCAGGTCAACGTTACGGTAGCCCTTATGGCAACTGCACATAATAGTGACTAGACTTTCTTATAACACTGGATGTAAACTATCATAGCAACTCATGACATCCTCACATGATATCTTCCATGACATGTTATGATATGATTATGCCAGACTTTTGGCACAGGGTTCAAGTAATGTGTTACCAAAGTTTTCAAGAAACTCTGAAAAACAATACACTGCATGAATAAACCTGGGCATGCGAAGTTTCAAAACAACCCAGCAGTCTTCTTTATATTCATGTTAGAACACTCAAAAGTCTCCATGCAGCCATTCCATTCGCAAATGTGTATCCATAAGGTGAAAGCTTTGCCTCAAATGTGTACACAACCTCCCAGCAGATAACCAGCAAGTCATAGCATTGCTCGTTTAATCGAGTTGTTAGGTCTAAAGATGACACTAGTGATAACTCTGGTTTTAGCAACAGGTTGCACTTGGAATAAGCACTGCACACCATGCAGGAGATACCTCTGCTGGACTATTTCTCCAGCTGCATGGCGCCTTGCGGGAGCCGCCAACCCTGTCCAGCTCACCCCCTTCACCCTCCTGCAGCTCTGAATCCAGCCTTCCTGCTCCACTCAGCCATCCCTCCATGCCGGCACCACCACTCGGACTCAGACTACGTGACAGACGTGGTGAAGGAGGGAAAAGGAGGAAGTCCTCCCCCTGCGGTGGGGTGAAGGTGAGGAACGGAGTGGCAGAGTTGGGCCGGGGTGGATACGGAGGGGGTAGGGGGGAGTTGGATGGTGAAGCCATGGGTGAGATGCAGTACGGGCTGTTGGTGATGGGGGGCACGGGGCTGGCAGAGTGTGATGGGGGCAGATATTCACCCAGACGATAAGCGGTACTGGGCAGAGGAGGCAGAGGAGGAGTTGGGGCAGCTGGGGGACTACTACTCACACCTCCCACTGTGAGGGAGATCCACTCGTTGGATATGGCATGGACTTCAGGAGAGACAGAGCGGCGTGGTGAGCGTGGCAGGGGGAGAGGGGAGGTGCTGAGACGGGTACGCACCGGCTTTTGAGGTCAGGAAGGTGGATAGAAGGGGAGAAAGTACAAAGGCAAAAGAATGTAAGGCATTAAACATGGAAAGTAAGGATAATTTTTTTTTTTTAAAGGAAAAAAAGAAAGTGTGTATGACCCTTTGTTCGGAAAAGGGTAAAAAAAAATTTTTTAAACATTTTTATTATTTTAAAAAATTATTTTTCCAACATAAAACTCAAATGCTTAATTCCTTTAGTGAGCATGAAAAAATATTTATTAAAAGTCTTGTTTATAGACAAGGCTAGAAATTGCAAAAACAATTAAAAGTGGCATATAGAATTTAGAATATAATGAGGTTTTGGGGTTGTTTTTTTTAGTCCCATTCCCTCCATCTTTTAATTACAATCCCATTTGTGTGCACACACCAAAAGGAGACATTTTATGTGTTTTTTAAAATAAATTATGTTGATATTAATGAGCAGCATATAAATATACTGTATGATATTGGGAACAAGAAGAATAACTGCCACTCCACCACTCTGCCTGAAGAAGAAAGCCATTTATTTAAGTAGTAGGTGGTGTGAGAAGGCTTGTAGGTGGCACTCACCTGTGGGGAGGCGTTTGTGCTGCGATGGGGTGATTGGCTAAGGGGAGGATCAGGGTAGTCCACTCCATTTTTAACACGAGGCTTTTTGTGCACATCCACGTAAGTGACTGGGAAGATGCCTTGTCGGTTGGTGCCTGAAATCTTTCCTTCATACCAATTTTCATCCACCCTACGAATGAGTGTTATCCTCTCTCCCTGTAGTATAGAAAACAAAACTTAGAATAAACGATCAGCATGTAGTCACAGCAGAGATATACAGGATTACACATGAAAGTATGCCAGCTTTAATTATTAGGCCCACTATAATATGTATAGGCCTACAGTTATATTATACCAAGACAACGGGGCTGCACAATAAATTCATTCATCCATTTTCTCTACCGCATATCCTACACGGATCATGGAGGAGCCTGGAGCCTATCCCAGGGAGCTCAGAGCACAAGGAGGGAGACACCCTGGACAGGGAGCCAACCAATCACAGGGCACAATTGCACACTACAAACAATTTGGAAATGCTAGTCAGCCTACAATGCATGTCTTTGGAATGGGGGAGCAAACCCCCGAAGCAAGGGGAGAACATGCAAACTCTACACATACAGGGTGGAGGTGGGATTCAAACCCCCATCCCAGAGTGCTAACCACTAAGCCCCATGACGTAATCCTATACTGATAACATAATTTAGTACTTTATCTAATGGTTACCTTTCTGAACGACATCTCGACAGCTGTGTCCCCAGTGAAATTAAAGCGTGCGATGGCCTCTCCATACTCCAGCACTTGAACTGGAGCACTCTTTTTGGGCTGGGCTTTTTCTGTCGGGGGCAGTAGCTGAAGAAAAGTGATTAGCATGACATGTGTATAATGGAACCTGACGAGAGACTCATTTTATAAAGCTTGAGTGAAGTGAGTGTGCATACCTCAACATAGTTGCGTGGGAAAATGCCAACTCTACCATGATGCTCTCCTTCATACCAGTTTTGGTCCACCTGCCGAAAGATGTACACAATGTCTCCTTTTTGAAATGGCAGCTCCCTGACGATGAGAGGTGAAGTCCGGTTAGGTAGTCAGTGCAAACTCTTTCTAACATTTTTCATGCACGTTGTGTAAATTATATTTTTCTCCTAGTTTCATTATTTGCTGTTGACAGTTCATTATACCACAGCCTTGCTGAATGCTTGATTCTGACTGGTCAGAAAGTGTGGATTAAATTTGTATAACAGCAGCTCTGACAGCAGTTCAGGCAGCAATGTATACTGTATTGCAATACACTCACTTCTAATACATGATCGTTTCTATAGTAATAATTTACACCAGTAGTTGTACGGTAGATGCTTCACATAAATTGCAAATGTTGATATGGTAATATGATTGATAGTTTTTCAGTAAGGAGATGTTTATTTAGTATTTTTGGAAGAAGCATCCAAAGATGGAAGGCTTTAAGATGGAAGGTTTTGCAGGTTCTTTATAACATGACAAGCTTCATTTTTTGTTTTATTAACTCTGAGACAGAAAAAAAGAGAGGCTGTTGAGGAAGTCCTAAGAGGCCATGCTTTATTATTTTATTCTTTCTTGTTTTCTTGTGATCCCGACTTTTTTCGATCTCAATCTTCTTTTTTTTTTACTCTTGACATAACAAAAAGCTGTCTTCTCATGACGTAAATTTATCACAAGAAAATGTCACACCTTGTGAATGGGAGTGGTGTTGCATGCACGTTGGCGTCTTCACAGTCACCATCATAAATTGAATCATTGCCCGCTGTAGAGATGGACTTTATCTCTGCATTAAGAGAGAGGGGTGTCGCCTTCTCAAGTGTCATGTGGAATTAATGTGGAAGTTGTCAATCACTGACAGACATAGAGCTATTTCAGCTTGATTGAGTCCCTGATACTAATACTAATATGTTCATCCATGATGCTGCGGGATTGTACTAAGCTTTTGTTGCCTCCAGAATAATAAAAACATTTTGTTCTGTCCAATAAAATTTAGATAGAAACTTTTACAGAAGTCGTGATCACAAGAAAACTTCTGTTGAGATCGTGAGAAAACAGGAAAGAAAAAAAATAATAATGCATGGCCTCTTTGGATTCCATAAATAACTGTGGATAACACACAACATTAAACGTAACTATAAACAAATTAAAATAACTTTTTTTGTTAATTTATAAAAAATGCAATCGTTGGCAAATTGCTGTGGTATAAGAGGATTAAGATACTTCAAGACATGCTGTTATTAGGGGGGGAAAACACTCCACTCCACTTCACCTCAGGTGGCATCACAGCACCTCATAATTGATTATTTTCCTATAACAGCATGTCTTATTGTGTATTATTTCCTACTCATCAACTGTACCAGCCAGACATATTTAAACTTACAATCTACCACTATTACAAAGTCAATATGACTCTAATATTATATATATATTATATATATATATATATTAGAGATGCACCGATATTTCAGCCAATAATCGGTATCAGCCGATAAAGGCTATTTTTCACGCTAACCAATAGTTTAAAAACATCCGATGACCAGGGCTGATTATATCCTGTCAATCAAAAGAGGGCGGGAAAACACATCGATTTCGTGCTGTGTGTAAAGATGACGTCTCATGTGTGGAATGACGACAAAACTGCACTCTGTAATGTCTGTAATCTCTGCACTGCTAAAATTTTAAACCGGAAGTGAGCAGCAATGAAGCAGGAGTTTCTAATTTATTTTATTTTATTCCCCCACGCTTCCCGCTCGCCCTCGTGCTGAATTAAAGCGCCAGTACAACGTTCAAAGATTTAAATGAAGATGAGTTGACAAAAAAAAACATTGCACAGAAAATATATTTGTAGAGTAGTGTATTTCATATCCAGTTAATGTTAATATATAAAAAAGTTGATATTATATATTACCAGTTTGATGTTCAATGATGAAGTAGAAATGCTTTTGTTTGTGGAGAGTGAATGTGAGACTAACATGATTCTGTTAATATGAATTAATAACATTCAATAAGTTAAGAAATCTTACTTTAATGTGTTAATGTTAATTTGAGTAATGTGTTTTCTGTTTATGAGACCAGTTACTGTGAAACAACTTGTTGAAATGGAGAGAATAAAGTTTTTATTTGCATTTCCTACAGAATTCTTTTAAATTAATTATTATCCATTTAAAAGAAGGCATAAAAGGCAGAACTATCGGTATCGGCTAATATCACACTGAATAATCGGCTATCGGTATCGGCTGAGAAATTTAGTATCGGAGCATCTCTAATATATATATATATATATATAATATATATACACACACACACATATATCTATACACACATATATAGCTATATATATATATATATATATATATATATATATATATATATATATATATATATATATATATATATATATATATATACACACACACACAAATCAAAAATATCTACACTCACTTTAAAGTCTCCGCTTTAAAGTTAAACAGGGCCAGGGCAGGTGTCCTCTGTAAACAACACATACAAGCCATACACCATGTTAAATCTGGAACATGATTCAATTCACAACATCAATGCAGTCCATAATCATCCATGTTATACATCATGTAATTCATGTAGCTAATCCTGCTGTAGAATTTTGGGTAACAGTTTTAGCCCATACAATAATGGCATCGATCAGTCACCTCTGGGCCGGACTTCCTTTTCTCAGAGTCACTGATGGTGAGCAAGTCCCCAAAGCGCTCATTGGTGATGAACTGCTGATGCGTGAGGACTAGGCCTGCATGCCGCCGTGATGCGATGTCCGCCTCCTCTTGTTCCCGCTTCAAACGTCTCTGCTCCTCTAGAATTTTCTGAAACAAAATATTTCGTTTTGTTTAAAAAAATATTTTGTCTCAGTTTGTATGAGAGTTCATAAAGCTAAAATATAGAGCTATATTGAACATAGTGATAATTCTATCAGTTATAAAAAAATATATATGTTACATCCTGTTCAAAGGTTTTCTAATTAGCATATTTCCTCTTGATAGTTCAACGAGCAAAAATCCTTTAGTATACAGCAAGCGTGAGAGAAACCTTTAGTATTAAGCTAGTTTCACAAAACCTTCATTTATAGCATAATGCTAGTCTGGGAGAACTGTTTATTTTTATCTTAAAGCTAACACGATAGGAATGGATGTCTTTTGAAATACTTTATAGTCAGTTAAACAGAATGGTTCAGTTTTAGCATAAGGCTGGTTTGACAGATGTGAGGTTAGCCTAAGAGAAACATTCACATGTAATAATGCTAGTTTGTGGAAGACAGTTGTTTTAGCCTTGAGGCTACTCTCAGAATCATTAATCTTCAGCATTTCTATTTATTTATAGATCTATTCTGTCTATTATGTAACATGTAAAGATCTGTAAGTAAGAACTGTGTGAATTGTAAATGAGCTATAAGTATAAAGCTACATTTAAGACACTATATAATAAAAAAAAAGTTCAAAACAACAACATTTAACACTTTATGTTTAGAGCATGTTGTTAACTTGCTCTGAAAACACGCAACAAAAGAAGTGATGTGACAGGATATTTTCAATTTCATTATTTTTTAAACAGTACTCCCAAGCACCTAAATAACTGATTACAGATTATGAAAAAATCTGTACCATGAGTACAGTTTTGTATTTTTGATCAGCAGTTTTACTGTATTGATAGATACAAATATTTTAACATAAAAAAGTCTGTAGGGTGAGAAGCAGATGGACCAAAAACAAAGCCGTACCTCTTTGTCCCCGTAGCGTCTGCGGGCCACCTCATCTGGGTTTTCTCCTTGATCTCCTTGGCTTAATGGCTGTGAGGATTCTGAGTCTGTTTGAGAACAAGCAAAGTCAGTCTTTGTTCCCTTGATATCTAAATCTTAAAGGATGAATTTAGTGTTCTTCAGAATGAAGAGAGAGGCCAGAATCAGGAAATACTCTCAGATACTATTTCACCACACTCTTAACACTATCACTGCAGCAGTAATGAATGAGGTTAATGAGGATTATTAATAAAAGATATGACATGGATAATGCAGTTAGAAAGAGCGCACAAGTAAATGAATCACTAAAATACGTGAACACAACGGTCTGCATGCTGCATTCAATGCTGCAACAACTGGGTTGCAACCAAGACACTATATACTGTAGAAGAGCATGTTAAAGTCTATGAGCGGGAAATGTTTGATGGTAAGCCATTGTAGGTCCAAAAAGGCAAGAAGATAATTGAAACTGGAAAATTAAGTATGAGATAACATACATTTCATTCGTTGTGTGCAAATGTATAATACAATAAGATCACGGTGAATGTGGAATTGAATGTAAATAAATCAAAAATAAAAACTAATAATAATTTCATCCATATGAAATGGAATAGCTGTATGGGTATGCAGGCCCAGACCACCAATAACTATCAATCATGGCCAACTGAGGTTAGAAAGTGTTAACTCTATAACATATGGTTTATTAGATCCATTTTTATTTCAATAAATATGTTGTTTGATTGAGTGATTGTAATAAAGTTTCCATCCACTGTCCAGTTCTCGGGTTTATTTTAAGACTGAGCAGTGAACTACACAAATGTCTTTGGATTTAAATAAACATCTTGAGATTGAAATAAATATATGACATCATTGATGTGAAATGCCTTTGCCTCATACCGCACACACATACCGAAAAAATTAAGATGAATATCATGTCATTTTGCCACAAGATCACACAAAGTTGGTCACACACTGCACACCACTGACATGGAGAAAGTAAAGTCACTCGGTGGTGAAAGGAGAGCAGACAGGAGAGAGGGATCAAAGGCGGATGAGTGATCACAAATACAGCCATGGCTGAGTGTGAGCATGGACAGAGTAACACTCGAGAGGTTCGCATCATAGCCACCTCCACAGTGGTTTTTATTGGCATCTGAGCATTCGCCATCGGTGAGGTCATCACCATTGGCCCCCTCTGATCCATTACTGAGCCTCTCCAGCACCTCGAGAGAGGACAGACGCTGGGGGATGATA
Source organism: Ictalurus furcatus (assembly GCF_023375685.1). NCBI lineage: Eukaryota > Metazoa > Chordata > Actinopteri > Siluriformes > Ictaluridae > Ictalurus > Ictalurus furcatus. Next base: position 27,000,878 of record NC_071257.1, on the reverse strand, counting down.
GGTCGCAGTCTGGAAGAAGGCGCTCGACTCTCTGCAGTATCTCTGGCCAGGCTTTTTGCAGCTGAAAGAGTCTTTTTGGCCTGGAGATTGTGCAGGGTTTTCCGTAAGGAGAATGGTGCCGGACCCATTAACAGTAAGTTTGTGGGAGGGCCTGATCTCTTCTCTAGTAAGCAGCTACTGGCCTGCTGACGCTCATGCCTGAGGATAGTGGTGAAACGGGTGTAGGAGGCAGGACAGGAGCCTTTACACTTGCTGGGTTTAAGGTGGAAGGGGAGGTGTTCGTGGTGGTGGTGGTGGTGGTGGTGCCCTGATACTGATAGACCAAGAGAGGGACTTTCCTCTGTAGCATTTTGCACACAGCTGTCCTTCTGTTCTATTTTGCAATCAGTATGTGAGAGTAAGTCCGTTCTTGAGATATGGGCCTGATTAGAAGATGCAACACACACCTCTGGCTCTTCACTTCCTGAGAGTGAAGTCTTCTCTTTAGATGTTTGCTCCTCGCCACACACTAAGGGACAATTGTCTACGTGTACTGTCCCTGGCGTCATTAAAGACTCAGCAGAAAGAGCTGACTGGAGCAAACAAGCTGCAGGGGCGAGGCTATGGGAGGGGCTGGAGCCACTGGTTAGTGTAGGCATGGAGGCAGAGCGTGTTGGGGCAGTGTTGGTGCACTGAATGATACGCTCAAACTCCATCACACGACAACTGACGGCATGACGAGGGATGTTTCTGCATCGCTCAGCAGTGATATCAGCATCTGACCTTTCAAAAAGTGAAGCCAAGCTACGCACACTGGCATGAGGGCTGAAGCCTAACGATCTTGGCCTTTCGATATGGTGCATGTTCCTGTAAAGGGTGGAAAATTCATCTGTGCTCTTTACAGCTCCATTGAAAGGCCCATTTTTGACAGGCATGTTACTTTTGCAAACAGTTTCTTGCAAGCAGTTGGCTTTGGTGTCTGAACTGAGCTCATGATACGTGTCTGATGTATCATCATTATTTCCAGAGAGGCATGTCTCTTGGTGTAGATCCTCACAGCTGTGCACTTTGGCCCAGACCGTTGCCTCAGCTCTCCTCTCCTGGCTCTCATCAGTAGAAGGGGCAAATTTAGGCTTGAACTTAGAAGGGAGGATTTGGGGAATGCAGGCTTTGGCAGCAGATAGTGAGTTTTTAGTCTTGTTCTGGGTACCTAAAGTGCTACTGGCAAGAACTGAGCGACCATTTACAGAGGAGCACGGTGAAATCACACAACCATTCCCACCTTTATAATCCAATGGCAGGCATGCAGAGTAACAGAATAAACAGCAGGTTAGATTGTTCTCTCACTACATGAAGACAGACAGATATGCAATTCAAATGGCATAATTAATTTATTATAAAAAATAATAAATCAGTAACAAGTAGAGAAGTATAACAATAGTTATAGATACTCTAGGGAAGCATCTTTGTGCTTTAATGTTTTTTTTTTCTCAAATCTTTCCAGAAGGCAAAAGATTGTTCTTTGAACCATATCTAACTGCTGGAAAAACACTATGAGTAGAAAAACATGCACACATGAAATACATCAAAAGAAACTATGATGCAATGGTATGACAAAGTGCTATAAATGTAATATATTTATAAATTATGACTAAGAGGATCAACCACCTCAGCTGGCACCCAAGAACAACGTCAATGCCAAATGGCGACAGATCATTGGCTTCTTAAATATATATAAAAAAGAGCTGAATGCTTTCCCACTATAAAATTTCAGTCTCCATTTAGAATGCACACATTAGTGTGAACAGCACAGCCCATGGCCTCCAAAGTCTCTTTTTTTTTCCAAACACAAGGTGCAAGGCAGTTCGTGAGCTGAAACTGCACCATACATAAATCATAAATTCTCGGTTCCAGTCAATTTCCCTTTTTTTTCCGACTGCTCATGGGATCATCCTTCAGATAATCATACACACACACACACACACACACACACACACACACACACACACACACACACACACACACAGAGAGAGAGAGAGAGAGAGAGAGAGAGAGAGAGAGGATCAAGCTCATGCCAGTGCTCCAGGATGAAAAATGAAGAATAATAAATTCCATAATATACTCACTCTATCAAGTGAGCTTCAGCTGAGGTAATGTTTACATTGAAATTAATTACCTTACCAGTTTGTTTCCTGACTAAGCCAAAGTAAATCAAGACTAAAATCACTTGATCGCTACACTTGCAGTAGGGACTTGGCGTACAAGCTCCAACAGACAGATGCAACTGTTTCCTATTCTAAAGCCGCTTCCAGATAAAGCTGACATGGGTTTCCTATGACCCTTTCCACAGTCTCCAGTGCATCAGTAAGTCAGGCAGACTGTCAGCTGTGGTAACACACTTATGTAACTGCCTCTCTAATGGCTTCCATAAGTCTCTGGGACTTTAAGGAATTCTGAACCAAGGTTTTACGTGATCACATTAAAACTCTTTTCCCTACACTTCAACCAAAGCAATCTAATATTACTAGAAAACACTAGAAAATGTAGGATAGTGATCAAATATAGTCAGAAAAATTGCTCACAATTACTGTAGAGCAGTGGACACCAACCCTGTTCCTGGAGATCTACCTTCCTGAGGACTTTATCTCCAACCATAATGATGCCCAACTGACCATCTAATTATTGCCTTAAGAAGTTCTTGTTCAGCTAAAATAGGTGTGTTAGATTTTGGTTAGAGATGAAACCTGCAGGAAGGTAGATCTCCAGGAAGAGGGTTGGTGCTGTAGAGTACAGGAAAAGGCATGCTTAAATTGTGAGGCAACTCTTCCCATCACATATGTTGCTAGAATAGCTTATAATGCATTAAAGTCTCTAAACATGCATTTACTGAGGACCTGACTAATGTTTATAAGTGTCTGTAAGCACTAACATAACACCGGTATCTCTCAAACACACTGTAAATGTCATCTCAAATGCCTATTAAGCTGATTAAACATCCAACATCATATCCAAGATCAATGTGTTTCCTATAACAATTATAAAGAGAGAGCATAATTGAACTTATACCACAGCACTGTTGAATTCTTGATTCTGATTAGTCAGAAGGTGCTGATTGATTTTCTATAACAGCAGCTCTAAAGGCTGCATTTTTTTGTCTTAATAACTTCGAGAGAGAGAAAAAAAAGAGAGGCAGATGAGGGAACAACTGTTTATAGCTGCTATTTCGTAAGTATCTTGTTTCGTGACATTCCACATCATTATACTGTATGTATAATACACCATTCTTTAATAAATAAACAGTTGTTCCCGTGGGCAAACTGCTGTGGTATAAAAGCAATAAAACACTTCAGGACGTGCTGTTATAGGAACACAATCAACTTTAGGATAGAGTAACATTAACTTCGCTTTGTGTGGGGCCACATTGAGTTGATGTTTATTATTTTTCTATAATAGCATGCCTATGTGTTTCATTCCTTAGTTAACATAAACGCTAGAATAATTAAGTACAAGACTAAACATTACAATGACCCTGACCGGGAGACTGCAGATGATTGAATGGATGAATAAAAGACTAAACATGACTGCTCACATGTGACATGTGTACACCAGCACATAACAGACAACTGTATACATTTTCACAACATAAAATGTCTGCATAGATACTGTGTTGTATTTCTGAATAGCTTGGAGATAGTCGATGAGCATATGAGTGACATGACTGCTTTGCCTCCTATAATTAGTGCTGTGTTAACTATTAGAGGAAACAGTCCTCGTCCCCCTTGTGTACCCCATTTCCACCCACTAAACCTCCCCTGGGTCACGTGTAACTCGAATTCCATCCTCTGACCTCAGTCTGACAGCTGACTTCCTCATGCTTTGGCATCTCTGCATGCTCGGCATATCCATCCCACCCCTATGGCTCCAGTCACAAACACCAGATCCCCACATTAATCTACAGCAGCACCAGCTTTTCTTCACACTCCGTATCAGAGCAGTCAGCAGAGCCGGCGTCAGTCTCCACTGTAGGAGTGGAGTGATGTGAAAACTTCATGGTACGATAAGCGTACAAGCCAAAATCCCGGTGCTCTGTATATTGTGGTATGCCATTAAGAGGATGGCATGACCGTAAATCACATGTAACAACACAGGTATTAAAAAAATTTTCGGTAAACATACTGCTAGAATATTGTGGACTTTTAACAGGATAATCTCTTAACATGAATTTCAGTAATCATACAGCATTAGCAAGTAATGTTAAATCTGCAATATCATTTAAAACTAATTAGTATGTTCTGCTGGTGAAGTTCATAAGTGAGGCACTTGTAAAGTGGTGGGTGAACATTTTCACCCACTGACCTGAGTTCAGCTAATCATCAATATTGGGTGTCATACAATTTAATTAACACTCACTTAAGAGGACATTTAGTCGTGGATAGAATAACTATTAGTCAATGTTCATTATTTAGTTAAGAAACATCAATTAGGTGTTAATGGCTTTAACACTGCTGATAGTGTATTGATTCTGGAGTTCATAGTTTGTTAATGTAGCTAAAGCTGTAAATAGTGCTGGGTAAAAGAAACTAAAGTATTGCTGTTCATCAAAACAATTCAGAACGACCATTTTTCAATGTTCTCCTGTTTATTCTTTTAGCTTTTTAAGTTTTAGTCCACCCCTACAACTAGCATTTTGGTGGCATCAGTGTTTATATTGGTATACCATACTGGTATAATGTCACTCCAAATGCCCAAATGTCTTACTCCAAAGCCCCCTCCAGACCAGAGCCACTGAGCATAGTTACCCACTATACTGTATCAGCTGTGTGCCTGGACCTTAAAGCCAAAAGCCTCCAGTTGAGACACAGGTGACTAAAGGTCGGGACAGACATTTGTTAGGTGTCAAGTGTGAAAAAAAAACTGTCAGCTTCAAGGGAACACAGGAAGACAAATGAGCAGTGTTGCTCTAGCGATATTGTGGAGAAGGAATGTATAGCAGACCATTAATACAAGTGCTAACATATATGTATCCCGTGCAGGATTACCAGAAATACACACACACACACACACACACACGCAAAGCATATAATCTAGTTCACAGAAGCTTTAGCGTTAGCATTCGTGGACTCTGGTTTAACAAGGACATTGATGGACAGTGAAGGCTAGGCTCCTACCTTTAGAAGAAGTACTGGGATGACGTTTGTTAAGTGCTCGCAGGCCTTGTAGTGGGATGTCGCCGCCCTCCAGGACACTTTTGTAAATGTGCCGATCGCATTCTGGAGCTGCGTGCTCAGCACCAGCCGAGCCGCTCTCCTTCCCCGCCACACTGGGGCCCGGTTTACACGCCGGGCTGGCAGCACACAGAGACACAGATAAAAATAATCAGATACACTCTACAGGCCTGATTAGCAAACAGTGATATGCATGAGAAATACTAAATGGAAAGCAAATATATTGTTGGAAATTCGTGTTGTTGTTTTTTTTTTGTTTTGTTTTTTACAGGTTTCTCTAAATGCAAAGTATTTAGAATAGTATATTGTATATTATTCTATTACCAATGATATATCTATAGTATTATTATATTATTCATAACATTCAATAAGAATGTATGTTCAAAGTCTTGGTACAATCAAAGAAGGACTTTTCATTTATCACCAATAAATATTGACATTTATTCTGGCCATGGATGATGCTGGGAATTATTTTTAGTCCTTCGGGGACGAATGTGTTTCTGATAATGCCTACTAAGTGAATCTCTTGGCTCTGTTTCAAGCCTGAGTGGTTGCACCTTGATATTGATGAGACAGAAACAGCTGCTTTATCCCTCATCCAAGCATTCCTGAGAGGCCAGAGGTTCAATGCTTCAAAAATGTGTCTAAAGCTTCCCACATGGAGTTCATGGACTTATTTTCCATGGATGCTCCCCTAGACTATGCTATCTTGAATATGAGCCTGATAGATTATGCACTATAATCAACCCTGGTAATAAAATATACAATACACTGGTAAATATATCAAACTCTAAACAGACCAAAGTTTAAAGAATAGTTTTTTTTAAAAGGCACACAATAGAGAATACAATAGAGAATAAACGGATTTATTTAGTGGTGGAAAAAGCTAGGCTATACTTAACTAAATATAAATGCACACAGGAAGAAAATAAACAAATGATTTGAGAGTAGGTTTGAAGCACAAGAATGATTTGAGGCTCTAAGTTGAGGTCAGTGGTGTGCTGTGCTTTTATCCCTGAAGGCTGCTTATTCACCAGTGTAATGAGTGCGGAGTCAGACCACATCCCTCAAACACACCCTTCTTTCATTGCTGCATGCATGCTAAAATCATTCAGGCTAAAATGTTCAGCACAGTCTAATTCGCCTGAGCTACAAGTCAACAAAAGCATTACTGTGTTTCCAAAACTTTGCCCATATTCTTTAAACAGAGGCTTGGGTGATGCGAGATTAGACATCATTTGGATAGCATAAAACAGCAAACAATAAGAGTACATAACAGGCCAAAACATTGTAAGCTGTGTTAACTTTAAGAACAAAATGTTGTAAAAAACATTTTAAGTCATTAAAGTTCCTACAGTTTGACCCTCATGAAAACATTGGGCGACTACGAACATGCTAATTAAAAACACTCCCCAATTCTACAAGTGTCACCTCAACTACCTGAAAAACCAAACTGTGTGATCTGCATTTACATACTGATATGTGGTGCGATACTGTAGGTTTTTATATTTTCTGATGTAATAGCAAGCATGAAAAAAAATCCCTGTCAGTTTTCTCCTGTTTCTTAAAAGAATGTGGAAAACTGCTACAGTGACCAGATTGTGTTTTGTTTTTGTTTTCTTTAACTTTGCACACTCTGCACACTGAAATGAATCCTCCTGATAAAACCTAATAATAATAGACAGGTTTTGAAAAGTTTTGAGTGCCTTTAAAATATGACATAGTTGTACCTGATACCTGACATTTTAAGAATGCGCATACTAGTATTCCTGTGAGAACAAAAACTACTGAAACTGGGAAAAAAGAGAAAGATTTCAATATTTACTGACTTATTCCTGTGAGCAGTAACGAAGTTGGTTAATGTTAAAGAAGTTCTGATGACTACCTCTATGTTTTGAAGCACTGAACATGACAAAATGTATCATATCATTTATCATATTATGATATATTACTAAATGTCTGCAGAAGTAGGACTCGACTAATTAGGTCCTATTTTTTTTCCATCAAAATGTCCTTATTTATCTTTAATGACAGCCTTTGACATATTTAAGGCAGAGGTAACTATAGACTAAGTTAACTAAGTCAGGAGTATTAAATGAGGAATTTGTTCATTAGTAAAAATTAGTCATTTATTAATAAAGCATATGAAGGCTTTATTTCTCTTTTAATATGTAAGTGTGTGTGAAAATAGAACATTTTATGCAAATTTACTGGTTCAATTAGATTCCAATAAATGTGTTGTTAAATGTAGGAAAATTGATTTACCTTTGGGCTGTAGTGTATATATAATAAGGAGTCAGATTTTTTTTTAAATGATTATTTATAAGTTTGGTATATTTGTATATACTATCTAATAAAGCCCTAACCACACAAGAACTAAATACCTTACTGACTTTACCATTAGTCACATAGAATCTAAAAGTAATGACTCGTAATAAGTGCCTGATTACACAGGCTGTGTCATTTACTAAGCACTAAAAGTGACACAGACACATATGTGAGAATAGTGACAACTCCTAGAACACATCAGATGTTTCGCAGCATGCGGTGACTATCCATGTCCCGCCAGATGCCTGAGGAACCTGAGTGTCTGCCTGCCAGTTGCTAGACTGGAGATGATCTTACCAGATTTACGCAAGAATTAGAGCTCAGTCACACGTCACTAAACACACGCACACACCCCCACACACAAGAGGACCAATAAGACTTTCAATATAGGGAAAGGTTCAGCCTTTTTTTTTAATGGATCCCCCACTGGACAGAAATACTACATTGTTCTAAAAATGGACTGCAAAAATGCTGGGATTCAGTCTCAAATCCCATAGCATTTCAGGAAGGACCATGTGAAAGCAAATCATCGTCCATCTCCCCTGTTTAGATCAGAAGGCTAGCTGGCCTCATGGTTAAGAACAAGTAAACTAGCGTTCAAATCATGTGGCTTTGGAAGAAAACAATAAAACCTTTACAAAACTAAACATCCTTTAAACATCACAGGCAATGCTCAAAACCAATACCGCAGACCTGTAAACGGTACATTACTTTGAAAATGATTGCTCAGAGTGGTATAATATCCCAGACATCATTTTCTACAATTTATAATGCTGACCAAAGACAATAAACAAGTTACAGTGACACTCTGGAAGTTTCTCTGGCTATAAATATGACAACAATGTAAAAATGACTAGTTTAATATAGACACTGGGCATCTAAATAGAAAACATTAAAGAGCTTTGGTATTTAAATTACACCCTTTAATGCTATTTTTTAAGGCAGGCCTACATGGCACCAGGGGTGTTTTAACACAGGAATGGAATGTTCTCCCCATGGGCTGTCAGGGATGTTTGTAGTACTTTCTACCATTAGACCATAGAACAATAAAAGCAATGGCTCTGGCAGGCTACTGTACGAATTCTTTTAACTTTGTCCCAATAGCGCCAGAAATCAACACAGACATAAACATAGCAATGAGACGTAAGAATGTGCCCAGTAGTGTGACTGCTCCCTAAAACCGTGTCAAATGGAAAACATGAGCCTAATAAAAAAAAAAAGCGGTGCTCCTCCGTGTGAGAGATCAGGGTTTCGGGGGAATTCTACAAAGCCAATGGCTGGATATGAGCTCCTTTATCTTTCCACAAAAGGTGGAAATAACATCCAGGTGTTATTTTCAGTCATTGGCCTCAGCATGGAATAAATCATCACATACTATCCATTCCATCGTACTATCCAATGAATTACACACACACACACACACACACACACACACACACACACTCATGTCAAGCTGTACTGGTATTACTGGGAGGTGCTCAGGAAACAAGAAGGGTGGAGGAATAGTGGTGGTCGCCTCTGTCCTGCTGAGAATAGACAGCTATTCTTCTACACGAGCGCTGGAAATGAACAGGAGATGAGCATGCAGAATGTAGAAACAAAAAGGGGGGAAAAAAACGGAGCATGGACTTACTATTGCTGCAGGTCGGAGGCTGTTTCCAAGGGAGTGAAAGAGGGGGCACTCTGCAACAAACCAAACAAAGAAGTCATTGATAGCTCCACAGGCTCAACTCTTCTGGCAGTTAGAAAAGGACAGGGCACGTTAATCAGGCAAATTCACAGTTGCCTCTGACTCCAATCTCCTGTGCTCAAAGCTCAAAGTCGTAAGGTCCTCTGGACGATGTGCAGCGTAGGGAAGCCAGCGAGTATTTTGGCCCACATGCAAGTTAGGGGCAAAACAAGCGGCTGGAAGTAAGGGGTGGGGTTAGTGAACGGTCTGTGGGGAGGGGGCTGTCAGCAGCTCAGCCAATCAGCTCCTGTCTCTTACTCTAGCCTCTCTATTGTCTGCTATGGAGTCACTCTCATTATGGGCTGACCAGACTGGCAGACAATTAACCAGCTGGCGTGGGAAGGAGGCCAAATTACATAGGCAAGCACACACACACACACACACACACACACATTTTCAGAATAGCATGCATTGCGTAAACCCATATCTGACATCCTGCACACATGCGCTGAGGTGTCATTAATAGTGTGCAAAAGGAAGTTTTCCTCTGGCCGTGCTTGTTGGCACATGTGCCAGGCCAATAACGTGGGGGTGGCCGTTATTACCAGGCAGCAAATCCAAATGGAAGAGAACAGACAGCCACTCAGCAGGGCCGTTGCGCTATGAATGGTTTAATGCCAGCTAATTTTAGGCCACTGTTTCTGTTGCTTTTCCCCAAGTGGACGTCACAGTGCACAAAAATAACGCACCTCGGGATAAAAGCACAACTGTTGTTTGCAAATATGACTGCCCAATAACGACCCGCTAATGTCCCTTTTGGAGGAAACTGGCTTATGTTTTCACACACACCCCCAGCTATACAGTACATTCCTTCTCTAACCAACAGATAAATAGATGGATCCTGTGTTTACGTCTGTCTCACAGGTTGCCGGGGCAAGACAGGTCACAAATATCCTTTGGACATGAATGTCAAGCTTTGTATTACAATTTCAATCTGGCAAGTCTAAAGACTCTTCTATTTATAAATTCACATGCTCCAGAAGCTTCATTCTTCAAGGGCAACTGATATATGTAGCTCCTCATATCAGTGGAAAAGAGCTCTCCTGTTCTCGTCCTATATGTCCAATTTGTTAAGAGTAAATGAGAGGCAGGACACACTCTTGGAGCATGTGTGTTTAATTAGGCTTGGTGCTGGTGCAGCAAAAACACAAACAGGAAGCATGCGCGAGGGCCTTATCTGAACCAGTCTAGTGTTGTCAAGATAGCACAAACAACACCGATCAAACAACAAGAAAGGGAAAGCCAATCACATTATGTCGTTCCGGCATTAGGACAACTACAATAAATAGAAATCCACTTTTACTCTTATCAATCTATAGTCATTGCTGCTGCACAGGAAGCTCTTGAAGCTGTGGTGCTTTTCACTTCATGATTAAATGGTCCTCTGTTTCCTATATACACAGGGTATAAGGCTGAGCGGGTAAAAAGAAAGGATTCTTTACTCCATACTGTATAACCCCTAAGGTTATACAGTTATAAAGGATGGCAAGTAAAAGAAAAGAATGTGATTCCCTGACAAACATGGAGTACTTGATATCTATTTAAACTGAATTTTAGCTTTTGCCGATGATTATGTAAGCCAGAGACTGACCAGTGACCTGAAACATGTGAGTGGGATCACAGGCCGGCTGCCATTCCCTGAACTGCTGAGCCAAACTACACACAGAGCTCATCATCCTGTCCCTCAGCATGACAATGTGTCTATAAGACCAGAAGACCAGAGTACAAAACATTCCTAAGCTTGGCAGGTGATATAGCAAATGTGGTACGGTACGATGGGTGGTACTGTACAATGCGGCAGAGCGAAGTTACTTTTGCCACTCCAAAGGTGATTAAGCTGATTATTTTCCAATAACATCATGTCTTCAAGTGTTTTAATTCATCTTATACCAAAGCAATTTGGGTCCTGTTATCACTTATGGTATAACAGTTATAAACAGCCATTTCATCACCAGACACTTTTTTTTTTCCTCTTTAAAAAAAAATTTAGCTTGTCATGTTACCAAGAAATCACAATGTACTGAGGATGTTCCTGTGCAATAAAGGTTACAGCTTTACCTCTGACTGATTTTTTTAAATCCAGGTATGGGGAACAACTGCCATACAAGTCCCTGTGTAAGTTGTTACTATAGAAACTTAGTTGTTAGCATGTTTACCTCGCACCTTCAAGGTTGGAGGTTCGAATCCCACCTCCGCAGAGTTTGCATGTTCTCCCCGTGCTTTGGGGGTTTCCTCCGGGAACTCCGGTTTCCTACCGAGTCCAAATCGTGCCTTTCCAAATTGTCTGTAGTGTGTGAACGCGCGTGTGTGTGTGTGTGTGCTTGTGCCTTGCGATGGGTTAGCCTGCCTTTTGCCCAGAGTTCCCTGGGATATAGGCTCCAGGCTCTCCCATGACCTTGTGAAGGATAAGCGGTATGGAAAATGGATGAATGCATAGAATGAGTGAATTAATATAAACCTGTGACTTCTCTTGCAGCCAGAACTACGGTCAGAGCTGCTGTTGCAAAAAATTTTTTTAAAAATCTACAACTTCTGACCAATCAGATTCAAAAATTTACCAGTGCTGATCATAAATCATATGGATGGAGCAGATTATTCATTGAATCAGTGAACAGTCATTTGGGAGGTTTATTGATGCACCAGAATTGTAAAGCATACAATCTCTTAAATGAACTAAATAAATAAACTGATAAATAAATGTATAATTCAGATGCATTTGATACATTATTGATTTATTTTTTTTAATTCAGCTTTGTAAGGCCAATTATAAAAGCCAATTACAAAGCCCTTAGAAATTGGCTGCGTATTTGTACTGGAATCTGTACTTTTTTGTTTTACTAGGCATCTATTAAATAAGTTTTTATCTTTTTAACCTTAGTAGTCTCCTTATACAGTTATAGTTGATGTCAAATACCACTTAGCAGGAGGCTGGAGAGATTAGCCCCTATTTACACCCATTTGTCTTGACATCATCTGGAAGTTAAATTCCTTTGCTCTGACTATCACGGCTAGTCAGTGGAACAGTGTGTTAACATTGTTTCTCTGTTTTCATGTTCCTGTTTCCTAACAGGTGTTGCAGATGACTCAACAAAATTTACTACTTTTCTGCTGTATAAATAGCATACAAACTCCTTGTGATATGCACTTCAGCGTCACACACAGGCGCCATGTGAAAGAGGCTTAGTTAACCTCATACATTTTTCTCTTTTTTTTTCCTTTCTATGAAATTACCTGTTCACTCTGACAGCTGGAACACTATAAATAGCCCTGATCTAAAATAGCTGTAAACATGCCACAGAAAGGAAAAAGGGCCATCATGAGGGAAGGGGAAGGGGGCATACCAGATGATGGTGAACATGACGACTAGCCTCAGGTTGCACACCACAGCAGGGGGGAAGTGGGTCTGTGACACCACTCTGTGAGTCAGTGACAAGCACCAGGCTACAGTAGTCACGCTTCCCACACATAAACAACATGTACAAATAGGTGTTTGCCCTAAATGAGGTGTCTCTATGCATCCATATGGGATCATAAATACCTTCTAAACCTGTGCATAGTTGTTGTTTTTTTAAATAACCTGTTCAATTAAATTAGGGCTGCATTTCTGATACTGATACACTAATACTCCCTGTGTCAATAGTCCCAAGGGTGGACAGATAATAAATCCATTACCTAGTCCACCAAACAAGAACCAGTGTGCTGCCGAGCCTCATGTTTTGGTTGCCTGGAAATATAATTAACTAGGCTAAAAATAGCAACTAACATAATGTAATAACATATGACCAGCTAGTTAGCTAATTATGTGCATTAATGAGGACTACAGTCTTTATAAAACGTATCTTCTCTTGAAATAAGCCATCATGTTTATGCCCCTGAGAAAAAGTCAGCAAGTCGTTAGATAACTTTTTGGCTATGACCTGCTGTTTTCTCTCCCAGCAGAAGAGATATATAGCGATTTTCCTCTGCACTTTATTTTGCTCAGCGTTTTCACATACCTGTGTGCTCCTGATTTTGAACAGATCGTCCGTCATACATGCAAGATAATTAATACAGCTTGTAAAAACCTTTCTACTATCAGCCAAACCTTTGTAGTGCAGCAGCTGATGGGGTTAGAAGAATGGGATATACTTGCAGCACTGAAGCGTGTCTCACCATTGAGAAGTGCATTACGTTTAAAACATACACAGCAAATAAACTTTTTTAAACTTTTTGTTTTTAGGGTTTACCTTCTTTCTCTGGTTGTGGAACATACTTGTCCACAGGGCAAATACGAATAAAATCCCAGACACAAAATCTGCTTGTCCCATGTGAGACCCGGTTTAGCAAACTCCACTTTCTGGTCTTGATTACAGGGTTTGTGTAATACTGTTAGTGAAATTTGATATTAGATTTGGAATTCTGTTGTTATGGCTAATGTGTCTAAATCCTTTCTCTTGCTATATTTTTGTTGACTTTACTAAACTGCTGGAAAATTCTGTCTGACTAAAGCACACTGGCAGTGTAATAGTGTTGGAGTAATTCAGAGTATCTTCACGAATACACCAGCATGTGTATCTTCCTCACATCCAGCCACAAAATTGGGAAAAATATGCAAGCTCTAAACATGGCACAGGTTGTCGGGAAGAGTGAGACAGCCCGATCAGGACTGGAACACTGACTCCATACTGATGTCTGAACACTGAGACTGTCTCAGAGCTGAGGTTACAGATAGCACTGATGACAGCCCGGTGTTAAATACCAAACGTCTGAGCAAATGAGAAGAACATATTCCATCATGTTGCTTAAGGCATAATAATTCATTCTGTCCTGGACAGCTGGAGTCCAGTATGGTTTGGCGATTAACCTGTTCAAAGGCACCTGATTGAACTCACCACACACCACATTGAGTAGCTGTGTTAACGCATCACTAATCTCTGCTGCTCATCAGCCCTCACGTATTGGAGTTTTGAACCACTGTAAGCTAATTCTGGCTAAATGTGTGGCAACATGGACTATTAATTACAGTTTAGTTTATCTTTTAGGCATAAGACAAAAAATGGGTGTGACTTTGGCGGGAACACTGAAGGTCGTAGACTTTATTTGTCTGAATTTTGAGCTAACTTCCTTTAAAGCCGCTGAAGTTGATGTTTATGTATGAAATTGGCATGACACCTAAATGCATTTCCTCACTGGAATTTCTAATCAAGACTAGTGGAGTGAAACGCGCTACATCCCGATCACCTTGGGAGTCATTGTAGGACATGTCACCATGCCAAAGTGTGAACCAGTGTGCTAGCAACTCACAGGTGCTGAGTTGCTGACAATGCTGAACAGGCATGCTGCCATTGAAAGCATAGTGACAGCCTTTTCTCCCACATCAAATGCAAGCCGTGTATGCGGCAGGTCACAAGTTTGCCTCTCTCTGCTATCGAGGACAGATATAACACACCTACAATACAAAGCGTAAAAAGCCCAATAATTACAAGGCTTGTGGGAGGCCATGGGATGTGGGATGTGGGATGTGGGAGGCCATGACCTCCCACATCTTTGTGGAAGGTCATGGGAGAATGGTTGCAGCTGGGATAAATGATAGAAAGTTGATTATACCATTTTTCCTTTGAATACAACATGCTACTGTAGGCAACAGACAGCAAGTGAGAGCATAGCAGACAACTCCATCCTGAATCAAGCCTGTGATGGTAAAGAATGATTCTGATATGAGCTTTGCTTCGGATGATAGTACAGTAGTGCTCTTGAGATTTTTCTGATTCACATTTTACAAAGTATTGATTTTTCAGTAAGACACAGAATAGTTAACTTAAGAAGATGCATTGTGTCCCAAATGCTAGGGTTTGATGACAGATCAATAAAAGGTTGTTGAGAAGGAAATAAACAGTATATCAGGTTGTTAATCACAGTGTGGATAACCGGTGTGTCAGAAAGTAAAAATGTTAAAGTCATATCTTTTGTGCTTTGTTTAGTAGCTAGTTAATAACCCACTCGTTAATCTGCTCATTAGCTGCTTATAGAAGTTAGCAGTCAACATAAATCCGCACACGGAGCTACTGCGACTGTAGGGAAATCACGTCATTAATTTTTGTGCTTTATTTTATCATTAAATTGTCAGTCATGTATTTCGAAACCACCTCATTGCTCATAGCCATTTCTTAGTATTAATAGTGATGAATGTTTGCAGTGCATTATGAAACTCATTACAGGACACTTGAAATAACTACTCAACTAACATGCAGTCTTGTTAGTGTGGACTATAAGTGCTCTTGTTTTTGGGATGTTTCCTAGAATGGCTGGTGTTATAGTAAAAACACTAACTACTGAAGTGTTTGGGATATAGCAGTAGAAGCAGCTAAGGCTCATGTCCTGAAGGACCACTAAGCCTTGCCCAATTTAACTCAAATAATTCAACTAGACAGATAATTACAAAGTCCTTTGTGAGTTGAAGTGGGTGTGTTTAAGGAGGTTAAACACTAAACTCTGTAGTCCCGAACTCCTAAGAAGACCAGAGTGGACTGCACCAACAAATCTCATGCTATAACCTGAATTAAATAAAAGTTGATCTATTAATCCAGTTGCACCAAACATTAAAACTTGTCTGTTTATCCTGATTACCGTTAATCCTGTGGCACGATTTCAGAAATCTAAACCACCTTTATTTATTTTGGGAACAATTTTATAATTTGATGTTGAGGTGGTTCAAATTTCTGAAATAGCAGTATGTATAGGATGGACCTTTGAAACAGAACTTAATGTTTTAAACAGTGGCTGATTTGTTAAGCAAATAAAGTGGTGCTATCCTACACTGAACAGTCCCTCCAAGGATTTGCGATCGCAGAAAATCAAGCAAACTCTGCAATATTCGGAAGAGCTTGAAATTTTTCCTGAATTAATTTCTCAGATTTTCCGCAGATTTGGGACAAGATATGTCATGTGACATCACAATACGCATTCGACAAAAGCGTTCTTCGATTCACATGCGTTGAACATGAGTACAGCTAAAAGGTCTCATTTACCAACAAACATCACTGCAAAATGTGCAATTGCGATTTGTAGTTTTCTGCAAAAAAAAAAAAAACCCACAAAAAACTCCACAAATTGCATTGAAAATTTTGAAAAAAGCCACAGCAAAATCAAGCTTTTTGGCTGCAATAATCACAAAAAATTCATTTAAGAAAACTCACTGACTGACTGACTAATTTCATCTAGGTTGGTGCAACCTATGCCTAACTTTTAGTGTTTTTCTCCTTTAACACACCAGTAAAGTAAAAGAATTTAGAGTTACATATGAAAAAAGGGGAGGTGGTGTTCTGCATTTTTACATTATAAATGTATTCTATTGGTCGAAATACAATTTCCAAAGTTCACTAATAGTTTTTATTTTCCACATTTAAGTCTTCATCAATAATTTCAATAAGATGCTTGTTTATGAATCATAATAAAACAACACCTCCTTATTGGACGAATTTCATGGAAATGTCTTGGCCTTCAGAATGAGAGACATCATCAGGCAAAGTGGACAAGGCACAGATGTTGATGGGGAGATGAAGCCATTATTGTGGAGGGAAAAGAGCTGAGGAAAGGGTAGAGGATATCTTCACAAACAGACACAAATATGTTTAGGGTAAAGCATGCACTGGCTGATCCACTATATGTCCAAATGTATGTGGACACCTAAACATCACACCCACATGTGCTTTTTGAACATTCCATTCCAGATTTAGTCTCCCTGTACTGTTATAATAAACTTCTCTCTTCTGGAAAGGCTTTCCACTAGATTTTGGAGCGTGGCAGTGAGGATTTGTGCTCATTCTGCCACAAGAGTATTAGTGGGGTCAGGGACTGATGTTCGGAGAGGAGGCCTGGGGTGCAGTCGGTGTTCCTGTTCATTCCAAAGATGTTCAGTGAGGTTGAGGTCAGGGCTCTGTGCAGACCACTGAAGTTCTTCCACACAAACCTTGGCAAACCATGTCTTCATGGAGCTTGCTTTGTGCACAGGGGCACCGTCATGCTGGAACAGGTTTGGGCCTCTTAATTCCAGAGAAGGAAAATCTAAATTTTACAGCATGCAAAGACATTCTATTCAATTGTGGGCGTCCAACTTTGTGGCAACAGTTTGAGGAAGAACCACATATGGCTGTGATGGTCAGGTGTCCACATACTTTTGGCCATATAGTGTATATGGGTCACATTAACACGGACAACTTACCGTTTTGCCAAACTCCATCTCTGAATAGAATCTATACCATGGTTCATTCTCTAAATCTACATCTTCAGGGGTTAAGTCCTGAGTTTACAAAGGCATGGCCACAAGGAATGAAGGACAAAGAGAGAGAAAGAGAAATAGGACAGTTCAAAATACAAAGATAATGAGACGGAATGGTGCATTGTAAATGAAAAACAGGCAAAATATTCCAGTTTGCTGGGATCACTCCAGGCGTATAAGTAAAATGTTTCAGGAGGATGAGACGAACACTAAATCAGATTAGGTTTCTGTTTGTTTGAATGTCTGGTTTATATCAGCAGTCATGAGAACAGGAAACAGGAAATAAGCAACTTCTTTAGACAATGCTATGAAGTAGTGAAGGAAAGAGGCCCTTCATGGAATAATTTGTCATAGAATAACAACTCTCTTATTGTGTATTTACCATGTTTTTACTATTCAAGAATTAAAATGGGTGACAGCACTTCACAAAATTAATAATCATACCTCAAGTTCAGTTAGTTCTCGAATAATTTTTTAATTATTTTATTCTAATCAATTATTATAATTGATTCTAAAATAATGGTGTACTTTTTATTTGATCACTATTCTAAACAGCAACAAAATAAGAGTCTAAGTCTAAATTAAATATCTTATTTTGCCATAGATTGGTGCTGACCAATAAATATATAAATTCTTTCCTTAGAAAGGCTCTTTCCTAGCCTCAGGAGTGAGCGATGTGATCGAAGACACTCAAAACTGAATGAACAGACCTCGATCTTCAGAATGAAACAATGATTGCAGACATATGTCATCAGAGGCATTACATAATAACAGCGGTTCACATTCTGAGTCATGTTTCCAAGGGCCTGAAAGGCAGAATGAACCACCTACAAACGCACACAAAACCCTGACAGCTGGAAAAGAGGGAGGGAGGAAGGGAGGCGTTGGTTTTCATGGAAAGCTGACACTTTTTGCACGCCTGACACGCGTTATTTATTCATGATCTTCCTTACAGCTGAATAAAGTGACATCTTTACACTGTCTATGAGATCACATTCTTAAACCTTCAATAAAGTAGGGTAGAAAACAACTACCACATGTTATGCTGATCTAAAAGTAAAATAAAATACAAATAAAAAACAAGACAGAATTGACCTACTTCCTCACTCTCTAGAGGGAGTTACGGATTTTTTAGACAGAGATGGCGCCAACACGATGAGGTCGCGATCTACTCATGATTACCCAGAGGACCGAGACACAGCCTCAGCTATTCACGCTGCCCTCGTAAGCGAAGCAGGGAAAAAAAAAAACAGCCCTTAGAGTGTCACTACATCATGCACACACTCCCCAGCCGAGCCGAGCTTAAGCACAGACACTAACACATGCACGGACACAGAGCGCATCGTACCGGCCTCTCCGCCCTCAGCACAGACGACTTCCCCGGCTCATAGTCGAAGATGCTCCTGGGTTCAGCACGATACTTCCTGGTGTCCACCTTCTTGTCAGGGGGCTCCCACTCATTTCTGCAGGGGATGTGAGAAGGAAAGAACCAATCCAGGGTGAAGAGATGGGGTTGCCATGGTGACCAATAAGGGCGCGTTCTGCTTGAGCATCCTCATGTTTTCATATGCATGGTTTCTCTTTAAATGCCACACATTTTAATCAGCCTCTGCACTTGTTATAATGGAATCACAGTAAGGGAATGTAGATAATGAGATTTTATACTTTGTAATGGCTTTGCAAGGGTTTGGATAATTGCTATAGGAATATATTTCATTCATGTTCATGTCCTTTTGGGGTTGGCCCATTTTCAGTTTTTGCTAAAAATTGAAATGAGCTTGACTCAGTTTCTCAAAGAAACCTGACCAATGTTTTTAAAATCTTATTTCTCTTGTATAGCTTATGTTCTGATCATTTTAACAATTCGAAATTTGTTTAAGTGTTAAAAACTGACCATCATTATATGTCTAGTTCTTAATATTGTTTAATGCTCAAATTTCATGATTAAAAAAAAAATTATTATAACATCAGTGTATTAACTGTACTGCTATAATTAAAGAGGTGGCCTAAAACAATATAACACACCCTGCTAAGAAGTAAATATAACATACAACTTGAATGTATCTTTACTTTAATCTAGATACTCTAATCTTTAGATAATATATGTCACATCACAAGTGCAATATGAAACCACATTGCTCAGTCTTTCTGAATGTGTGCTTACCTTTCTGGTAGTAGGGAAGACGCTCGAGTTGGCATAGAGACTCTTCGCCTTGACTGTGAGCTGGCCATGTCTACAGCGCTTTTAGACCGAGGAACACTTCGCCCTAGACAAGAGACCAGAGAAGTGCGCAATACACAACCAAATTAAAGACCCAACCTCAATACATGGCAGCACAGAACAACTGAAAGACATTCCCTGAAAGCACAACAAAAGATAGACATACTTACATTTGTTTAACATACAATTTACCGAAAGCAAGGACAAGATAGTTGGACAAGTTCATTTTCATTATCCATATATAAAGAAAAATCCTACACATTTACCATAATCATCCATATGTGAAGAGCTGTCATCTGAAAAAGAGATAAAAATCAGCAAGAATCAATGCCTGTAATCTGTTTATTGACAAAGAAAGGTTGTCTATCATTTATTGTTCATTTACATGGTAAAAGTTATTTAACATAAATAAATCAATATCAGCAGTGTGTGATTAGGCCTAGAAGAGAGACAGCACATTGTGGGTCAATTGTACAAAGTGAGAAACAAATATTTTTGAACCATGGTTAGTTTAATTACATATTTTAATAACGATGTAATAATGTATTTGAAATACAAAATAAGTTTGTATTTCACATCAAAAGATGAATAAGATGTTCAAATACATATATAGTTATTTAGTAATTACATAAGGAATAAAATTGACAGGGTAGGTAAAATAATAAATGACGGGGTGTACTGTGTCCCGAGGCAAAGCAGGGTTACTGTTATCACCCTGGCATTGATTATTTTCCTATATCAGCATGTCCTGAAGTCTTTTTTCCGCTCTTATACCACAGCAATTTATCAACATTGCAATATTTATCTATTAAAGAATGACACTTTTTAGCAGTTTGTAGTTACATTTAATTGGTGTTAAACATTCACAAAGCAAGGTATTTTCTGCTATCACTTACATTCTGACACCTGCCACACTTTTTTTTTGTTTCTCTCGATGTTAATAAGATAAAAAGGCAGCCTGTGTTGTTACTGAGAAACCACAAAGCTCAAAAGTATAATAAAATGTCAAAGAACAGCTTTATTTCCTACTCTTTCCAAAAATGTTAAATAAACTTCTCCTAACAGAAAACTTCACCATATCATCATTTAATCTGGCATACAAGTCCCTGTAAATGAGGTGTTTCTATAGAAATAATAATTACAGTCCCCTCTGAAACTATTGGAACAGCAAGGTCAATTCATTTGTTTGTGCCATACACCAAAGACATTTGGGTTTGAGATCAAAACATGGATATAAGTTGAGAGTTTAGGATTTCAGTTTTTATTTCCTGGTATTTTCTGGTTATTTCCTGTATTAGATGTATTAAAAAACATGAAACATAGAACCTTTTGTATCAGACGACCCAATTTTTAGGCAAGCAAAAGTATAGGAACAGAACTCTTTTCTCAGTTTTAAAATGGCTTGCCTTTCTCCTATAGACAGCTCTCTGATCTTCATGTTGGCTTATTCTTTTTAACAACAAATGCAGTCTCCGCAGGTCAAAATGAAGGCTAAACCCAAGAGTAGATTTTCAGAGCTATTTACTGTTTAAACAATCAATCTAACAGGACACACCTGGGTTACAAGGAGCACCTATAAATTGGGTGGTCTGATACAAAATCGGCTATGTG
Organism: Ictalurus furcatus; assembly: GCF_023375685.1. Taxonomy (NCBI): domain Eukaryota; kingdom Metazoa; phylum Chordata; class Actinopteri; order Siluriformes; family Ictaluridae; genus Ictalurus; species Ictalurus furcatus. The sequence goes on along the minus strand of NC_071257.1, from coordinate 26,979,528 downwards.
TTGTGTTGTTTAACACATCTACACAGAAATACCAGGAAATTAAAGATTAATTTCCATATTCATCTTTTTTATCTCAAACCCAAATGTCTTCAGTTTATAGCAAAAACAAATGAATTGGCCTCACCGTTCCAATAGTTTCAGAGGGGACTGTATAATATTAGAACATTAGTATAAACCTGAATTACAGCAGCACTACTGTCAGAACTGCTGCTATAGTAAATTAATCAACACTTTCTGACTAATCAGAATTGAGAATTCAACGGTGATGTGGTGTAATATAAATTATTCAGAACCCAGAAATAAACGTTTGTAAATCTGCAACAAATATAACTGGACTTTCCCAAAATTGTTCTGACTGTAGAATTTGTCCTAATACTTTTTCATCTCATTGTAAAATGTTCTGAAGTACAGTGAAACTTTCTGTAAATCTCATAAACAGTAGGTGGAAAGTGTGTAGACTAACATCACACGTAAAAGCTATTATCAGCACCTACAAGGCCCAGGTCTTAAATTCAGGTCTAGTCAAGCCAGTAGATGGTGATGTTTCTTAAAAAGTAACAAACTGTTTCAAAACCTGGGGCTTAAATTCTACAAACTGAGCAGAAAGTCACAGAAAATATGGCTTTGTGCACTTCATACCCACCACTGCCTGCAATTTCAGCCATCTACATTCTTTGTTTACTTCGTTTAGAGGCAACAGTTATTTCCAATCCATTAGTCCTGTCCTGAGTGTTTCAATAATTTAAAAGAGCACTTCTCTAAAAGCTATGCCATCCAACACATTGTAGAAGCATTAAAGTGCTATACCGGATGCAATAATCAATCCATGGTTTTTTAAATACACTGTGATACCCTTGACATCATTACATCTCTTCTGAAATTATAGCTCACCTGGACAGATGAATGGATTGACCAGATTGACCTTAGAATATCGTTTTATTGACACTAGAGCATTGTTTACAGTGTAGGGAAACCGCATGTTAATTAATGATCAACTGACTCGAAGGATTGAGCCTATAATGATGATCGAGCTGTATGTGGTAGAAGCAGGAAAAGCTTTAAGCCTACAGATGAGGTAGGGATGAAACGATTACCGGTTTCACGATGAACCACGATAAAATTCCCTGACGGTTATTATTACCGTTAAAACCCTGCATGATTATCGTGATTTGTAAAACTTGTGGTAAATGCTGTCCACAGACACCCAGCATGAGTCTGACGCAGGTGTAGCATGCAACATTGTTGTTTTTTGAGCATGAAAACATGACGGAAGGCCGTGACAGCGCTCGGGAGATTTTCCAACCTTCCAAGAGGACCAAATCCGAAGTGTGGTCATATTTTGGATTTTATAAAAATGCTGAGGGAAACTAAGTAGAAGAGGGTAACCCTGTCTGCAGAGCTTGCCAGAAGAAAGTCCGCGTGAAAGGGGGCTTTGGTGCTTTTCCCTCTTTTCCCCCTCGCTTTTAAATCGCTTATGAATGCCCGTGCAGCCTGCGCATTTCACTTCGCTTTCGAATTAGTGACAGTTTGGGGGCCGGCAATTGCTTGAATGGTGGGTTCATTAGCATTCATAATGAAAAACACAACAACAACAAAACAGTACAATGACAAACTCGCTTCTATTAAACCAAATCGAACACCGTGTAACACCGGGAACACAGACTATCGCAGCAAGCCTGGTGACAACCATCCATCACTTTATAGTCAAACATAAAACCTGTTTAAACGAACTCAGAGTGCCTATGAGTACTTTTTGTACATTTTCAGCACATTTTACCAATACCGTGATAATACCTTGATAGTTTTGGTCTCGATAATCGTGATATGAAATTTTCATACCGTTACATCTCTACGATGAGGCTAATGTTAGCGCCATCTAGCGTACTTCTGAGTGAAGTTACTTCTGCCAAATAAAGCAGTGCGAACCTGTGACAAGTGTTCTATTGTTAGGATCCATTCAGCCATTCACCCATCCTATCCTACGTAGGGGCGCGAGGAGACTGGAGGTGGGCGACACCATGGACAGGGCACCAAACCATCGCAGTGCACAATCGCGCACACACACTTACACACCCATTCACACACTATGGACAATCACACACTATGGACAAAAATGCCAATCAGCCTACAAAGCCTGTTTTTGGACTGGGGGAGGAAGCTGGAGTACCCAGAGGAAACCCCCGAGGCACGGGGAGAGCATGCAAGCTCCGCACACACAGGGTAGAGACAGGACTCAAACCCCCAACCCTGGAGATGCAAGGCAAACGTGTAATAATAATAATAATAATAAAATAATAATAATAATATTTTTTAAATAATAATAATAAATATTATTATTATTATTATTAATATTATTGTTGTTAATATTGTTGTTACTATGAATAATAATAATGATAATAATAATAATAACAATAACAACAATAATAATAATAATAATAGTTGTTGTATTCACAATGAATCCATTTACAATCATTAATGCAAACAGTAATAATGTAACACTGTTCCAAACAATAAAAATAGGTTCCTTTTCGGTTCTAGAGGGTTCAGGCTTACCTGAAAGGGGTTTTCAAAATGTATACTCAACATAATCAGTATTATATTCTGTTAGATTAATCTTTTCTATCTTTAGTATCTTATCAGTTATGTTTGGAAAATAATCCAACTAAAAATAACATTGAAAATGGAGGAAAGTGCACAGTGGATGTGAGACAGAGTGAGCACCTGCCAAGCTGAATGTGATGGAAAAGTTGAGAGGGTTAGCGTGAGAAGATGTAAGAGCTGACGTGGGTTAATGGTACCTCTGGTTTTCAGTGGCCTGTCATAGCTCTCGGGGAATATGTAGGTGGGACGGTATGGATTTTCCTCAACAGTTTCTGAATAGGTTGGATGAAAAAACACACACTGAGGAGGATGTGTACACACAAACACACACACACACACACACACACACAGACAGAGATGCAGCACGAGCCTGGACTCATTTCATACACACCAATGTAATGTAACATAAAAACAACGGTCATACTTATGGAAAGGGCTTTACCTGGAATTCTGTGGATTTGTTTGAACATGTTCTTGTACCAGTCCTTGGACTTCTCTGTGTTCTGTAAGACATTATAAAGGATAGTCAGGTACTGTGTGTACCTACTGTAATCCGTCAGAGACTGATCAAGCTACACAACTGATATGTATCAATAAAACATGGCTAACATAAAAACCAGAAATAATCAAATTCAAGCTGGTACTGCTTCCACTTATCATTTCAGACTGGTACTGAAATTCTTCTCACTAGGGGCTTGTCCTGTTTTAGTAGTACTGTACTGTCCTGTGTTTTAGCACACTTCTGCACGTGCACTTTATGTAGAATGTTTGTAGTTCTGTGTCGTCTCATGTGATTAGTGTGTTGTTTTATGTAGCACTGTGGTCCTAGAGGAACGTTGTTTCATTTCACTGTGTACTGTACCAACAGCTGAAATGACAATAAAACCACTTGAACTTGAACTTGTACTGTTTTTGTTCTTACCCGTACTGGGACTCGGGGCTTCTCCAGCGGCACAGGGGATGCTGGGTGAACAGTAATCATCATTCTCCTGCCCTCCATCTGTGTAGAGGATCTTTGAGGATCTTCAGGTAGAGGACAGAACTGAGTCTCGGTGGAGCCCTGATCACACACTCTGTCCTGCTGCTCTACAGCATCTGCGTCGGCATCAGCACACACAAAGAAAATGATCACATATCAAAATCAATACACACTACAGTCCCAATGCTCTTGGTGTGGAAATTTAGGTTATTTGACAGCCACAAGTTGCATGCTACAACTGAAGTTCTCTATAACAGTATGTATCATATATACATACTACACACATATTGTTCTGCTTGCTTCACAGGTTTTGTTTTCTGGCTGATGATTTTGGTTTGAGCAGACAGAGTTTGTACCTGTGCCATGCTGCAACAGAACAATAGTTGGGTATACACTGCTGTTTGGTGCACACACAGATGGCACAGTGGTTGATGATGGGAGTCCACTCTGATCTATGCTTATAGGACAATCGACCTACAACCAATAATAAGGAAATAGAGAATAAAACTCAATACTGTCCCATCTACAAACCTCAGTCTATAACAGTTGCTTATGTTAAAAATAGGATGATGAAGAATTAGTTTGTAGTTTCAGAACCCATATGAAAGGTTGTGTATTGCAACAAAAAATTAATAAATTATTGAGTGTACTTTAAAATCTGAGAGCTCTGTAAGTGATGAGAATATTAATAGATCCTTTTAATAATTGTTACGAACACCTGCTAAAGACCTATCTTGCTTCTGCTGTTAAATCAAACCTGATTTTATGATCTTCTTTTTTTGTTGTTGTTTTAATTTCATATGAATGAAATCATAGCAAAAGTAGAAATGTGAACTCTGTCACTAATAACGCTTGAGTCAGGTAATTTGTTAATTTGTTCATTTTCTTATACGAGACCATGTTGGCTAAATCTGAACTGGAATTAAACCTAGTTAAAAGCGTTCAGCTGAACAGCAATGGTGTTGTGCTGACTTACCTGTGTTGTAGCCTTACTGACTTGCTCTGAATTTAAATCAGCTCCAGGGCTATTTAGCCTTTTCTCTGCCAAATTCGTTTCTGTGGCATCTCCATTGACCGCTCGGTGGCATTCACCTAAAAAAACAATTCCAACAGTTTAAAGTTGAAAAAGGTCTGTAAATCTGTCGGAACCTTTTGAAATCGAATCAGGCATAAACATGAAGCACTGCTGCCTCCACTTGGCACTGACTCTGTTTTGTTTTCAATGCTAACCACGAAACTATGCCAGGACAGAGCTGTTTATCCTCAATTAAACGAATCGCCAGTCCTGTCAGGACTGAGTAAAAGGTCTTCAGATGCTAATTTCCTACAGCTGGGAACAGCGATTCCCTCACAATCTGTGAACTTTGTCATTTGAACAAGGGAGCCTTTGACTCCACTGTAAGGAGTGTTTGTTTCTCTGGCCTTTTTATTCCAGCACAACAATTAAAGCATCTCACCCATGTGCTGGAAGAAAGCCAGCATAGTTTCTAACACTCTGATAGCCAATAAACACACTGCACTGCAGTCTCAGTCTCATGTGGGAGTTTTAGACAAAAGCTCTCTTTGATGCACCCCAGTAAATATGAGGGCTCATGGAACGTTATTTGGGCTGCTGAGCAACCAAGTTGGCAGTGAGACACCGATGTGTGTGTTCTATATCAAAACACTTGGACATGTTTGAGTGCACACTGAGAAATAAATTAAATGACTGAATTTTTGACTGGAACATGCTGTACGATCAGTACTTATAAATACATCCACACTTTTTTTCTGTGCACATTATGCATAAAGATATGAGGCAACGCTGCAACGTGAGAAGTGGATTTTTACTCACTCTTGGCTGGACTCACAAGCCGTTCCTGGGTGATACAGTCTCCATCATCGACGTGCACTACTGTGGCTTTCAGAGTAACAGCCCCCTTCCCCTTACACACACGTGTTGGATCCAACTCTTCAGACACAGAGGAAATAAGTCATAGAACAAGACAAATAAAGAAAATTGTGACAACAGTATCATGCCTTTGGTATTAACACATACATATGTACAGTGCGGTGAAAAAGTATTTGCCCCCATCCTGATTTCTTCTGTTTTGGTGTATATCTCATACTAAATTGTTTCAGAAATTAAAACAAAATCTAAGATGAAAATACAGTTTTTAAATGATGATGCTATTTATTGAAGCAAAAAAAATTATCCAATACCAACTGGGCCTGTGTGATTACCATAATTACTAATTCCCCAAATCTATGAAACTGCATTCATGATGGGGTTCAGCTGGACTAGACACAACCAGGCCTGATTACTGCAAACCCTGTTCAATCATATCAAAACTTAAATATAACTTTTTTAACAGCGTGATGTTGGTTAAAAGGTCTTACCCAGTAACACACTATGCCAAAATAGTAGAAGTAAGTGAAAGACTGATCTCCAGTTATCGGAAATGTTTGGTTGCAGTTATTGCTGCTAAAGGTGGGACAACCATATTTTAAATTTAAGGGGGCAATTAGTTTTTCACATTGGTGATAGGTGTTGAATAACCTTTTTTGTTTCTAAATAAATAAATAAATAAATAATACTGTATTGTGTGTTTACTCAGGTTCCCTTTATTTCATGTTGTATTTCGTTTGAAGATCTAAAACTATTTAGTATGAGATGTGCAGAAAAACAGAAGAAATCAGGTACAGTACAATGTAACAACATTGTACATCGTGACAAGATGCACATTTAACTTGTCACTTAAGTGTGTCAGTTCTGGCTTGTACAAATCTGTTTAAACATTGTACAAATGTGTTTAAAATTGTATAAAACACAGTCTTTCAACAAGATATTTATCAAAGTGTAGACCCAAATCAACACAGAAACAGAATTGTGGAACATAAATTCAACATTTCGCAATGGTCATCTCAATCACTCGGTTCAAGCCCTATTGAATGCTATGGTCTGGATCGTAGAAAATGAACAACATAAAGAAAATGAAGATGTTTGAAATGTTCTGCATACAGGAGTGGTCCAAGATCCAAGTGTTTCCATCCACGTTAGATATTAGGAAAAGAGTCAAATTAATAAACAAACAAACAATTCCCACTTAAAAACATCTTATGTTCGAAAATGTATTGTGTTACATTTAAACTTTACAGGGTGCCCAGTTTTTCATTTTATATATTCATTTGTACTTGTTTGTATGAAGGGTGCCAAAAATTCTGGAGTTGTAGGTGTTGATTGTATATCCACATATAGAAAAACACTGTTAACTTCTATGCTTTTTTTTTTTGTTCACAGCACAGTATCAGAATTATTTTTAAATAAGATTCAGCCACAAGTTGGCAGTGCTTAGCTGGAGCTTGTACATTATCTGTTCCACTGAACCGGTGTTGTGTGTCGCTTATCTGCCTTTGACTTCAGAGATAAACTTTAATTATGTAACCTGTGTTTGTTGTTGGTAATGTGAAAATGGCAGCTGCTCTCACCAGTGGGCATCAGATCTGGAGAGCTCTTCATGGTCCTCAGAGGAGTGATCCGCACTGCAGAGACACTGCGTGGACTGGCAATGAGTGGACGTGCTGCCAGTTACAAAAAAAAAAAAAAAAAAACAACGTGTGAGCAATAAGTGAGAACATTGAGATAGCTCATTGTATTCAGGAATAATATTGTGCTGTGTGGTATTTTTTTTCTGTCAGGTGGGTTTGAATATCAAATGGATATGTAGCAGTAAATGTACAGTATATGAGAGTAGGAAGAAGGCAAAATGGAGAGTTTTTGTTATTGCCTGAATGGATCAGGATATTACCTTTTGTGACATGGGACACCTAGCAGGACGTTAAAATACATAGTTGAGACCCTGTTTGAGTACATATATACAGGAACATATATATCAGGTCTACTGAATGTGAGGAAGTTCCCTGGCATTAAACATTGTTCTTGATTCACACCCATGACATTATTACTGACATGACACTGGCACTTTAAGGTGTGTCTTCTTCAAATTCCCCTAGGCTTACTACTATGAGTTACGAAATAGAAAATGTTCTTCACAGTACAGGATAGGATAAGAAATGATGTTTGCGCTCCCTCTTACATATCTCTGCAGACTGAAGTCCTGAAGGCAAGGACGAACAATAGTAAAAACCCTAAAATGCTTATTTGGTTTTGTTTTTATGTGCATGGGAAGAAGAGTGAGTGAGCAGAGATGCATGAGGTAAAGGAAACAGCAAGAGGAAATGAGACAAAGACAGACTCAACAATACAGTAGTCCAACGGGGGAGCACAGAGAGTGTCAATGTGTGTTTGTTCACACACAAGAAATCAACCGTCAGCCGGAAAATATGGGTGTATCACAATGCTGCTGTTCCAACACAATGTGTATATGTGTATATAAATAACTATTTAGGGAGAACTGGAAGATGTGGCTGGGATGGTACTGTTTGTCAGACACATAATAATTATTAAGCATTTTATAGAGTTTTTACTCTATTATAGAGTTTTTACTTTATTAATACATCATAAATACTTGTTTCTTAAATATTGTATGTGCATTATCAATACAGGAGAAACTCATTTGTCAATAATACCAAACCACTGACGGGTTCTTCAGTTTCTGTAGCGGAACAATTTTACATTTTCAGATGCAATCTGTTAATTCTGGATCTGTAAATATAAAGCAAGAAGATGTTTTTTTTTCTTGATACTAAAGTTAACCTAGACCCCAGTCTCACAAGTCAGGACTCACTAGATTCAATCTAGCATTCACTAGATTGTCTAAAATGACACCTACCTTTAAAAAGAGGCCATCTGACTGACGTAATGATCACCTGACAACTGAGTGCTTCAAAACACTTAGATGGAATGTGAACTTTGAGCACAGTGACTATATCCTGCTCTGAAACTCTCATTGGGTTACAGTGTTCAAATGTTTATTTTCTCACTGAAAACCAGTGCAAGTAAATGCGCATATATAATAACAGAGATTCAATCAGTTCGCAACTTGTAAATTCTGTAGGTTGTGGCCAGAAAAGTGTACAAAAGATGATCTGTATCCCATGGACAGAGCATCTGAGGCTGAGACTAACCTAGGCCCTAACCCAAAGTTAATGCGCCTTTATACTCCGCTATGTGCCATAGTATCATCACAATTTGTGAAACTGAGGGATCACGATAGCTTAGTGATTAAGGTTCTGCACTTTTCATCAGACTGGTAAAAGCTTACATGCCACTGGTATGACTCCACAACTTTTCCAGGGAAGCTGTAATAGCAATACCTGTCCTCGGTTTCCTTTCAAAGTTTGGAAAAAACAATTTTTCCATTGGGGTTACTAGTGAAAATTTACCACAATATCATTGTCAATACTAAGCAAGCATCAATCTACAAAAGAACTATTCAAGAGACCAGTGGGCATTTCTAGTTTATATGTTTTTACCCAGTACTTAACCAACACCAGCAAGCCTTTTACATACTATCTAAAATCACAATGATATGCAGGGATGCATACAGACTTACCAGGGGCTGCATCAAATCTCACTGTGCCCCCTGCTGGAGAGCCCTGTGAAGGGAGAGTAGAGATCACAACATGGGACGAAAACAAAAAAACAAGAGATTACAGTCTGCATGAGTGTTCCTATTGTCCCATAATATGATTAAGGCTTAACTAGAACTCATTTTTTTCTGGGTGCATTAATAACATATACAGCAATATTAGAAGCAGTGTTTCACATATTTACCATCATCTAACAGATACAGCAACTAGCCATATGTGAAATGTTTCACATCCAGCTAAAAAAAATATAATGTCACAGCGTCGTATGAACACATTTGGCATGAATATCTTGATGAAACATCCATCCAGCTAACACCTATGGTTGGGTTTCAAACTGAAATAAGATACACACCACATTCAAACTACCCCTGACAACCCTAAAGAAGCTGCTTGGAATATTCCCCCCAAAAAAATATGGGAAAAAACTGGGAAAAACATTACTGAACGACAGACACCTTAATCTTGTTGTGAATGTGTAAGAATTTCCTCTTTGTTTGGATCAACACACTATTTTCCTATTTGTAATAAAATCGTTAATGAGACTTAATGACTCACAAAAACAACCATGGAAGCACATGTGTAATACAGCCATATTGAGAAAATGTGTTTTCTGATTCTAACAGATTAGCTATACTCTTAATAAAGCCACAACACTGAGAAAAACACCATTACCTAAACTAATTCAGTCTAGTGGAGTTTTCCATTTAAGGAGCGTTGACTAGAACCTTGCTAATATAACAAGGTCCCACAAACGCTTCAGATACTACGCTGTAATAATAAGTATTAACTTTCAGTTCCGTCAGAGAAGACCCTGGTCAGCATACAGTACATTCTCTGATTTTCTCTATAAATGGACATCATCCTCAAACACTTTCAGTGTTTCAGTTAACCCCTCAATGGTCCAGCTTATATTTCAGTCATTCATCTTACCTATTATTACAGTTAAATGAATTGGAATGGTTACAAGAGTGAGATAATTACGTCTGTATTCGCTGAGAGGTGCGGTTGGTTTAAGGGGTTAAAGCACAAAAACAAAGTGTTAGTGCTCATGTGTGAGTATGTGTTAAGAGTTTGTGCTCCACATGCTGTATCACCACCTGACTAATTCGCTTACCTGTCTGCTGAGTGTGTTTCCTTTAGCACAACATTATACAGTGAAACACAGCAGAGACTCTGAGTTTAAATGGGTCTCTAGTTTGAGGGCTCAGATGTCTGAGCTGATATCTGTGCCCACTTCTCTTCAAAGACTTCAACCTTGGTTAAGCAGCTTTTGTTTCAACACCATGCCTGGCAAGACAGACCTGTCACCATTAACCAACTGAGAATGTAGCACCTACTTGACATGCATCAACCAAATTAAAACAACTGCTTTCCATCAAACTCCTCACCCCACCCAACATACCAGGCATCTGTGTGAGGGTACTGACCCTACTGAGATAATAATAAGATAATAAATATCTCATACTTACTCAGTATTCAAACATGCATCATGCAGACAGCCCATCATTTCTTAAGGGCCATTTGGAGACTAGAAATAGGGCCCAATGAATGGAGGGAGGGGGTCCATAGTTTTTTCTAGGTCAACACCAGCTTGAGAACAATTTGCTGAGGTATCATGGGCACTCAGGGAGAATTCGTCATATTTGCCACATGCTAGTTAAGGGCGGTTAGTCAGATTTCAGTTCCGATAAAGGCTGCCACATTCCCATAAAGGCTGGCATAAGTATAAAACGCAAGTCTAATAGCCATGTCACAAATCCAGTGATGCCATAAGATAAGTAAGGGATTTACAGATAACAAGTGATGATTTTGAAAAGGAAAATAAATCAGGTCATTAAATTGCAGAGTTCAGGCTTTAATCTCATCTCAGTGGTTGAAAATCACATTGAAGGCTGCTGCAGATCGACTGTAAACAGCAGCCAAGCTGACGTTAGGGCATTCAGTCAGTTAACATGAGCCTTTCGGAAACTATACAAACCTAATGAAATTCACTTTCACATGACCATCTGAAGTAAGCTTTTCAGAAATAGCATTTATATCTATGATCACAAACACATAAAACACATTACGTGTTAATCCAGAACTTTCTACAACACAGCTGTAGCACATCTTATACACCTTTGGCTGCTTTCTCTTCCACTCTACACATCTGTAGAAAAAAAAACGAACAGGCTGAATTTTACTATATCACCCTGGAGTCTCTCAGTATGACATCATTGTAAAACTGCAGCATGAGTACACAAAAGAGCTGAACAAGGAGTCCGGTGTGCTCAGTAAAAGAGTTAAAAACGAGTTACGTAACAGAGTTTGACTTCTGGCTTTTCCAACAAATGGCAGAGGGGGGCAGAGATAGAATAGGGATGGTGAGGATCACAGCAATCAGCTCCAAACATGGCTGTAAAAGAGAGCCGGAGAGCAACAGCCGGCCCTCTTTAATTGAGAAGACCCACTCAGTATGGTAAACAGCTTCAACAGACACGTTGGCCTTAAGCCTGGACTGACAACACTCGCCCTACTTCGGGCCTTCCATTCTCTCAGAGCTGCACGTTTAAACAATGTGGCGTAAATGGAAATGTATGCGACTCATGTCTTTTACTCAGCAGGACTGGATCCAGGGATGTCTTATTTTAGACCACTGTAATCACTGTCAGTGCAAGGAATGATACCAAACAGCTTAGATGTTTCATACAGAACCTGCTTCATTGGTGAATCTGTTTACTACTCTAGATCCTGTAAAATCAAAGACATCCTATGGTTTACAACTCATGACATGTTCAGCAGTTCAAAGAAGCCTCCATTAAAGCAGCCTTTTTGCATCATTATTCACATGTCTGACCACTGCTGAACTTTCAGTGACCAAAGCAAACCATTAAGATTACTACTGAGCCGAGGACTCAGAGCAACCAACCAGTAATAATAACAGCACATGGAGTAACAGGAGCACAAGTGAACAGAGAACAGAAAGACTGGCTCATGTAAGGGTCTTCAGTGCCATTTTATGTCAGAAACATGTAGTTCATTGTGTATGGATGGTCTGGAAAGTGAACAGCATTATAAAAATATGAGTCAAAGGTTCCTGGCATGGATCTGATCAGCTCAGGCAGGCGTTGCTGAGGACAACAAGTGCTCTCAGTCTCAGAGGAGAGAGGATGTCGAGTATGCGTAGCTCTGTCAGAATTTCTGGCCTGATAAACAGCCTTGTGTGGTCTGTTATGTGGTCATCCCAGAAAGCCAGACTGAGCCATAATCACACCAAGCATAGCCCATAGTAACAAAGCTCTGAACTGTATTTCTAATTTTCATTAGCGAGTCATTCTGTGTCTGACTTTCCATCTACATTTCACTTGAGACCGCACTGACGGCAATCCTTAATACAGTAATGTAAACATATTGGAGGTGAGTGTAAAAGATATGGCATTTATGGGTTACATAACTGCGAGGCTGCTTGTTGTACGCCATACAGAACTGGTAACGTTTTAAATCATGTTCTTGCCATCCCTGTTTTATCTCTTAGTCATGGCTTGAAAACATAAAGCCTTAAAACAAAAGTGAAAAAGCCATATCCTCTGTCTGTAAATTGTATATCACAGAAGGTGTAGTATGTCTGAATACAAATGCAGAAATGTGTGCAGTTCGAATTGGGCATTTTAAGACCATATGAAAATGTGCCTGGGGTCTTTGAATAAATAAACGGCCCTTTTTCAGGAGACTGTATTTTACATATAATTTTGTAAAATCCGAATAAGCTCTACAAATCTTTATTGGAAAGGGTTTAAAGGATGTTATTGCACATGCACCTGTGGAACACCAACAGTTTACAATTTATGGAAGACAATTAAGGTCACAGTTACAAAAATTTAGGATATTAAGAGACATTTCTACTGTCTCTGAAAAACAACAGAAGAAAGATACCTAGAAAGATACCTTTGTACCTTAGTCTGTCCAAGCATGAGAGTCCTCTGGGGTCATGTTTATAATTAGATATCATGCTGAAACATGTGACCTATGCCCCTACATCATCATTTATTCACAACCCCTTTTTTGCATCTCACCTTTATCAAAAGACTTTTGATAAACTTTTCCTCTTCAGCCAAGCATTAAAAAAAAACTTTTTTTCGTGATATTTAAGCATATTTGACAATTTCAGGATTCTACTCAGGTTTTTTAATAGCATTTTCATTTCCTGACATGATATCTTAAGTCACATTCTTGTAAATGTTCATAATCTTTGCTGCTAAACCTAAGCTAACCTGACAGAACTTCTCAGGGGATGCGTTTAGAGGATACAAGTAAAAGACACCCACTGTTTTGCAGTCTGCCTTCTCAAAAAAAAGTAGTCAGGCATAGTGTGTACTATTCTACAGCACTGAAACAGTGTCAATAAAATATATCAGACTACTCCAACAGTCAGACAGGTGAGAGACTCATTGTGAATCTCACCATGCTTTATCTACCACTTAAAGCCAACCTTCCATCCATCCAGGGACACCCAGGGATCCATGAAGCATAGCCAAGGGGTCTGTGGTGCATACTTTTTTATTTTGTTAAAGTGTTAGAAATCACAATCCAACGATATGAAAGTTATTTTATTTTTTATTGAGTTTTTATAGTCATTAGTCTCTGCTTGACTGGTCACTTGAAATGAATGTCTTTTATCCAAACCTCAATAACTCAAACACAAGGAGGCCTATAAACAATGTCAACTTGGAACTAATGTGCTCTGTCTGTGGAAAGTTCAGGAATAAAAAGCTCTATAGCTTGGGTAAATAGGCTGAAAATTATTGTAAACATGTAAATACTGAGGCTAAAATTTGAATATCTGAAAAGGACTATGTTTATCAAATAAATCTGTACTAATTACCTACAGTATTTCTTAAAATAATGCAGCAACCGGCAATGCTTTATACTCTGACCATCCTTCCATTTTCTATACTGCTTATCCTACTGGGTCACGGGGAACCTGGAGCCTAGGGCACAAGGCAGGTACACCCTGGTGCCAATCCATCGCAGGGCACAATCACATTCACACACCCATTCATACAATTCAGACACTTTGGACATGCCAATCAGCCTACCATGCATGCCTTTGGACTGGGGGAGGAAACCGGAGTACCCGGAGGAAACCCCCGCAGCACAGGGAGAACATGCAAACTCCGCACACACAGAGCAGCGACAGGAATCGAACCCCCAACCCTAGAGGTGTGAGGCGAACGTACTAACCACTAAGCCTCCGTGCGTCCACTCTGACCAATCTTTAAACAATTAACAAATTAATTTGCTCAAACGTATTTAGTAAAAATAAAAACATTTTATAAAGTTTATGGATACTTTAAAATAAAAACTTGCCACATAGCGTACTCCTATCTCTTTGGTACAGTAACACCACCTGTATTGTTGGCTTATACATAATTGATGATTCCTGTTCTGTTGAAAAACTGTATACTTTTACAATGCTATATATAATTTATGCAATTCTATCCTCTGGATCTTGTGCTATGTGCCCTGAAGGGGTATTCACACGGAGCATGTCACAGTCTATAAATATTTTTGCACTCAGACTGATGACTGCTGCACTGTGGTGATAATTGTTTACACAAATGTGTAGCCTCTGCGCTAGAAATATTAGCTGTCTTGTAAATGAGACTAATTGACCTTAGCTGGGCTCAAATTAAGGGGAAAAAGCTCTTTTAGCTTACTCCATTACTCGTCTCCTGACAAAATTCTTCCTGATTATAATCAGATCATACTGATACCATTCATTTAGTCATTTAGTCATGAAGTTAAATTGCTATATCAATGCTAACGTACTCGTGGGGAAAATGTCCCTACTTATTCATGGAACGCAGACTGTGACAACTGTTTCAGAGCCGTCGGTTATGCGACTGAAGCCTGATAATTTGCCCGGGGGATGCGGACTGTTCCGCCACACCTAAAAACAGCTCACTGATAATCCAACCATTTCAAGTGTTTCCATAACGAAGGCCTGCATAACACCATGACGGAAGACTCCAGAGCTCACTGTTGAGTAATGCTGGGCGCTTTTAAAAAACGATAACACACAAATGTGTCAGATAGGTGCACACATACATGTGAGCCAGCAGGGCCATCATAGGGCTATTATAAACCTGCTTACTGCAACTCAATCATTCATAATGTGTTGTATGTGAAGATATATCTATAGTCTTGTGATCACAGAGCTTCACATACACACATTCATGGTTAAGCTTGTACATTGTCTAAGTGATTTCCATCTTTAAGGAGAGGTCTCCCCAGCCAAACCATTCTCACCCTCTTTATGCCAGCTGCTCAACAAGCTGCTATGCAAGCAAGAAGTGAAAAGAGAAATCTGTCAGCGCAATCTAAATGGAACCGTAAATTGTTTGTTCATTGCCTTGTTTATCTTAATTTATTAGCATAACACTGTGTGCACATAAACCTTGAAAACCTTCTCACACACACACACACACACACACACACACACACACACACACACACTTTGAGCACCACTATCACACATGTTGCAGCCAATAGGGTGAATGAAGGTGAGAGAGAAGACGGACGATGGAGGGTTGCTAGGCAATTGGGTTAACACAACATGGACAGAGCGAGTCAGGTGTTCATGGTTGAAACATCTGGCAGAAGAGTCCTCAATCATTTCCATGCTGGTGTGTGTTTATAGTGAAATATACATGCCATTATCAGACCCTTCTCATTTCTATACATTGGCTACGACATCAATGGGCCTCATTTATCAAACTGGATAGGAACAGATTTACTTGTAAATAATTCACAAGAGCTGAAATATGGTATTCATGAAAATCCAGTCAGTTTCAGAAAAACATTTGTGTCCTACAAGAGCGCCTGAAATTTGTCTTCAAGTCATATCATTTGCATTATTTATCGGAATCTTATATACGAGTTCTACTGTCAAGTTTAAATAGCTCATATATTTCAATTATACATGAATTTTTTTTTTTTTAAATTGTGAAACAAAATTACATTTCATATTAATGATTTGAAAGAAAGCAATTGAAAACAAATCCATAAATGTAGACAACCATTGAAGACTAGCCATTTCATATGAACAATAGAAATGGCACAATGAAAATGGAGGAAGAGTTATTGTGTGTCTGTGGTGTTACAATGATCTGTGATATTTGCCTTTTATGGAGTTTTGTAGGCATCACTAACGGTAAATCAACAGTGCTGTGAACATGCTTGGGAATTTACAGGTGATTGGCACTCATCAACATACACCGATCAGCCATAACATTACAACCACCTGCCTAATATTGTGTAGGCCCCCCTTGTGCCGCCAAATCAGCTCTGACCCGTCGAGGCATGGACTCCATAAGACCTCTGAAGATGTGCTGTGGTATCTGGCACCACGACATTAGCAGCAGATCCTTTAAGTCCTGTAAATTGCGAGGTGAGGTCTCCATGGACCTGACTTGTTTGTACAGAACATCCCACAGATGCTCGATCGGATTGAGATCTGGGAAATTTGGAGGGCAAGTTATTCATCAGACTAGGGACGCTGCGATCCAGATAGTCAAGCATTGAACTGTTTGTCATGTTCCTCAAACCATTCCTGAACAATTTTTGGAGTGTGGCAGGACAACGCAATAGCCTGACAATGTTTAGGTAGGTGGTACATGTCAATGTAACATCCACATGAATGCCAGGACCTAAGGTTTCTTAGCAGAACATCGCCCAGAGCATCACACTTCCTGTGCTGGTTTGCCTTCTTCCCATAATGCATCCTGGTACCATCTCTTGCCCAGGTAAGCGAGGCACACACACCCGAGCATCCACATGATGGAAAAGAAAACGTGATTCATCAGACCAGGCCACCTTCTTCCATTGCTCCATGGTTCAGTTCTGATGCTAACATGCCCATTGTAGGTGCTTTCAGGGTCAGACGGGGGTCAGCATGGGCACTCTGAATGGTCTGTGGCTGTGCAGCCCCATACGCAGCAAGCTGCAATGCCCTGTGTGTTCTCACACGTTTCTATCATAGCCTTCATTAACTTTTTCAGCAATTTGTGCTACAGTAACTCTTCTGTTCTATCTAGTCTATTCTGGATCGGACTTCCCTCCCTATGCACATCAATGAGTCTTGGGCGCCCATCACCCTGTCGCTGGTTCACCGGTTGTCCTACCCACCGGTTGCACAAAAATATCAAATCATCTGAGAGCGTGACAAATTTAATACACTGCCAGTGCCTCATTATTTAAAAAAAGCTCTCATCATCTCTAGTTTTGCCCAGACATACAGACTAATCTATAACACACTTCAACAGCATTACCAAAGGACTGAAATTTGTTGAAGATTTGGTGAAGACAAATCATCGTGCCCGTGTTTCCTGAGACTTCCGCCTGCTTGCTCATTGCACTGCACACAAGTAATATGACTCTACACAACAGTTATAAAAAATTTATCAGCCAACACAAATTATTCATCAGACTAGGGACGCTGCGATCCAGATAGTCAAGCATTGGAATTTCACCCAAATGTTAGAATTTAGTTGATTTTAGCTCTTTTATGAGGTCTATAGACACATACACGTACTGTATTCTAGTAACATCTTTCTCTGGATCTTGGATAAAACTTCTGAATGTTTTATAGTCTAAAGAAAGGTACTCTCCTCTGTGAAAAAATTGTACGCACGTGACAACACCCTAAGAGAAGAGTTTTCTGA
Source organism: Ictalurus furcatus (assembly GCF_023375685.1). NCBI lineage: Eukaryota > Metazoa > Chordata > Actinopteri > Siluriformes > Ictaluridae > Ictalurus > Ictalurus furcatus. The sequence continues at coordinate 26,961,714 of NC_071257.1, read as the reverse complement.
TTAGCATAAAGGTGATTATTGGAATAAACCTTTACAATAACACAAAACCATTCAATCACAGGAGGCATTAACATTTCAGCACTACTATTTCACAATCACCAGCCATTTTATTTGGAACACCTGTGTACTTGCTCATTTATATATTTGTCAGATCAATGCTAATAAAATTATCTAAATAAAGGACTCTGTGGCTACAGTGGCCACAGGCTCAACAAAAGTGGACAAATGAAGATTGGAAAAACATCGCATTGGTCTTTTTCCAGTTTCGGTGAGTCTTTGTCCACTGTAACCTCAGATTCCTGTTCTTCTCTGACAGGAGTGAAACCTGACTTGGTCTTCTGCTGTTGTAGCCCATCCACCTCAAGGTTTGATGTGTTGTGCAATTAAAGCAATTTAAAGTAACCCAACCATGTTTTTTGGGAAATGGAGAACATGCCAAACTCACAAAATGGAGACAAGCCAACTCCACACAGACAGTAACCTGAGCTCAGGATTGATCCACCGACCCTGGAGCTCCGAGATGCCAACACTACCCACTTTGACACCGTGCCGCCCCCACTATAGGTCAGTGTTAAACATTTTTAATTCGCCTTAAAGTTAGAACATCACTTGAGCATTTAGCAAAAAAAGTGTATATATTAATATCACTGAATTACAGATTTCCTTGAAAAATACTGTACCACAAACACAAACTAAACGCAAATACAAAGTTACACCACCGTATAACAGTATATAAATGAATTTTCAGGATATTGCGTCTTTAAAAAGCTAGACACATTTCATGATTTCCTAAAAAAAAAAATCTCTCACCTATTTACAATGACATAATGGCTTAGGTTCATTATTTTAATTTTCGGCATCATATTTGTTGCATTTTCCAGTATATTCTTTGAGTTATTTACTTTCCAGAACAGTCATCCTGAAGGTCAGTATAAACATTTCCATCGCCATTATTTGCTTGATGCCTCTTTTACTGCTGAACAGGAAAGATCCTGCATCTCTCCTTTCTTTGACTGACTGGACCACCTCTGGGATTTTCAGTTCATTTGTATTATGTCCAAAATGAGACACATTTCATTTAAAGTAATCGAACATTCTTCCTGAAATATTTCCTCAAAATATCCTACAGCAACGACACCAAAAAAACATTTTAAGACGTGACCTTACAAGGCATAGTGGTTGAAACACTGCTCAGTTTACATGTTTAATATGCAGAAGCAAAGCCTTCAAAGGCAATCAGGCTGAAGTGGTGCTCAACTTCAGAGCAGGGAGATTGACTTTCACCTCTGACCTCGCTTTCTTTTGCACCTTTTGCTTCACAGAATCTTTCATAAATTGCGTTTGCTGATGAGCCACAGGTTTGATGCGCCTACTATTTACTAGGGCTGCGTGATATAAACAAACCACGACACTGCAATTACACTACTACATATTTTGATTGTACTACATCTTATAATATTGAAATCTGTTGGATCACAAGAATGAAGTGATTTGTCATAACCGCCACAAAACGCTTAACTAGAACAGTCTGATCAACTGCCTTCCAAAAATATTTTATACTTTCATCTCCATCAAGAAATCAGATTCTATGCAAGTTGGAAACACCACCAACCCTCCTTCCACATGGTCTTACATGGCCTGCATTTACATATTATAGCACTATAGGCTCTAGTATTTTATGATGTAATAACATTCAAACATAATTGTTAGTTCATGTTTCAAAACAATACAGTGAACCTCTATAGCAATATTTAACTTCAATTGAATTCCCTGGAAAAAAAAAAAATAAATAAAATTTAATTCCTTTCCCTATGGCATCCCGGGGGTACGGTGGCTTAGTAGTTAGCACATGTGCCTAGCACCTCTGGGCCTGGGGGTTCAAATCTCATTTCTGCCCTGTGTGCGTGGAGTTTGAATGTTCTCCCAGTGCTTTGGGGGGTTTCCTCCGGGTACTCCGGTTTTCTCCCCCAGTCCAAAGACATTTATTGTAGCCTGATTGACATTTCCAAATGGTCCGTAGTGTGCGAGTGTGTGATTGTGCCTTGCAATAGGTTGGCATCCCGTCCAGGGTGTACCCCGCTTTGTGCCCCGAGTTTCCTGGGACAGACTCCAGGCTCCCCGCAACCGTGTGTAGGATAAGTGGTATGGAAAATGGATGGATGGTATCCCTGATCATAAGGTCCTAAGATTTATCAGAACACAACAAAATATTTAGTGATAGTTTAGATGGCAGCTTGATGGTGCAACTCAATGGCTCACAGCTCCAGGGCCCCCAGTTCAATCTTAAATTCAGGTTATTGTGTGTGTGTGTGTGTGTGTGTGTGTGTGTGTGTGTGTCAGTTTAACATGTTCTCCGCATGTATACATAGGTCCTCCGACATCCCAAAAACATGCCAGTAGGTGGAATGGCTACACTACACTGTCTCAAGATGTGAATATGTGTATGTGTGTGTGTGTGTGTGTGTGTGTGTGTGCATTGTCATGAACTGGCATCCCATCCAGGATATATTCCTGCCTCACACCCAGTGTTTTGGGGAAAGGTTCTGGATCCACCTCAACTTTGGCCAGGACAAAGTGTTTACTGAAATAAATAAATAAATAAATAAATAAATAAATTGGGCCTTGATATCTACTAGGTACTGGGCAGTGTGATCCCAGAAGTACAAGAGTAATCCAGTCAACGCATTATTTATTTAAAAGAGTGACTGATGAGGCCACATTGATTAAGGAAAGCACGTGTGAACGCTACCATGGCCGAGTTCATTCATATTTTAGTTTAGTCTAACTTTCTTTCACTTCACGCCTTGCTTGAGGAGTCTTTAAAAATGTTGGTCCTAATGGACGCAGCAGCTCGAGTTGGCCATATAAGCGCATGCTGGAGGCTCTCCTAATCCCATGCCGCATTATCTGCATGCCATTAGTGCAGCTCAGATGCTAGAAAGAAAAAAAACATTTAATATCCATAGATTTAATGTCTGGATCAACATCAAGTGTAGACCTTTTGCACAAGTTTACACTTCTTTTTTTTTTCCTTTTTTTGCGCTAATCCAGAATGCGCACTGGCCCACATAGGCTACAGTAAGCAAATGCTTCCAAGGATCAGGTGAAACTAAGCTTATAATAAACAACAAAAAAAAACTTCTCTGGACAGGTCTCCGGCTGCTCTGTTCCTTATTATACTCCACGAGATGCTGCGTTTGGCCATTTTTAACGCCTTTCTCATTCTGCAGAATACTAATGACAAATCCTCCTGACGCTGGCAATTCACACACACACGCGCGCTCGTGCACACCCACGCACGGCCCTGATGATAGTGTCACGCTCGAGGTTGCACCGCATTTAATTCCACATGGCACTACGATTAGAAGTGTCGAGCGTGTTAGGTTGTTTACAACGCTGTGTGCGCTAAAGCACTAAAGTAACTCACTTTGCCAGCGCCGCAAATGTGACCGCAGCGGACAGAGCAGCCTGGAGGGCTCTTAAATGTCTCCTCACTGCACTATACAGTGCATCTCATTACCTACAGAAACCACTGCTTCATATCCTATATAGTCTACTTGTATAGGCAGTAAGGAAGCATTTGGGACCCGATCGGGGCAAACGTTCATCCTTTCCTATAGCGTTGAGCGTCGCATAAATGCAGCGCGCGCTTACCTTCACGCGGAAGCAGTCCAGGTTTCCGTGGTGACGACGCAGTTTCCAGTGAGCTCTCGCGCTCAGCGGCAGCAGCTTTGGCCTGGGCTTATTAGCATAAAACTCTTTGGTCTCTCTCTCTCTCGCTGTGTGTGTGTCCACAGCTGGGGTGGGCGGGGCTGCAGGGGGCGGAGACTAGCGCAAAATCAGGCACGTGGATGCAACCGCAGCAAAATAAAATAAATGTGAGGTCTAGTGCTGAACAAACACTGAAAGAGTTAGAGCTTATTGGCAGCAGTATTATTTTAGTGCACAAGTTCTCAACCCTGATCCTGGACTAGCCTCTGCTCTGTGTTTTCCTTTCTCTAACACACCCACTTCAACTCAGGAAGGGATGTTAATTAGCTAATTGGTTGAATCAGGTGTATTAGGAGAGAGAAAACTGAATGCACTAAGATGTGCAGGACAGGGGGTACTCCAGGACCAGGTTTGGGAACCTGTGATTTAGAGTAAGGATGGCGTGATTAAAAATGATATCATGTAGATCTCCCCAGTGTTATACAGTGTATAAGCGGCACGGTTTCACAGTGGGTTCATTGCAGTGGAAAGTCTAATTCACACTGCCCCAACAAACTTTTCTAATGGACAGTCAGACTGTTTTCAAAATAAATGATTCTTTTTCCACAATTACAGTTTTAATATTACTAGTGTCTTTACGTGTTGTGGGTGAAACCTTGGTTGTTTTGTAACGTGAGAGACAGGGCGCTTAATTAAATTTATGCAGAGTTCTGCAGACAGAGGATGTGCAGAGCTTTCAAAATTTTGCTCGATTTGCCCTTAAGCAGTTTCAGCAACTCAGAGAAAGACATGTTGAGGTAGACTATGTGGTAAGCGAAGACCATTATTAGGTCAAACATCCATCTATCCATCCATCCATCCATTTTCTGTACTGCTTATCCTACACAGGGTCACGGGAAGCCTGGAGCCTTTCCCAGGGGACTCAGGGCATGGAGCAGGGACACCCTGGGCACGGTGCCATCCCATCGCAGGGCACAAATGCACACACATTCACACACTACGGACCCTAGATAACCCCTGAAACACAGGAAGAACTCCACACACACACAGTGTGGAGGCAGGAGTCAAACCCCCAGCCCTGGAGGTGCAATGCAAACATGCTAACCACTAAGCCACCATGCATCTGTTAATTAAATTGAGCTTTTACAGTCCTGAGAATTTCTGCACTGAAGCTGGCGATGGCATCTTCATGATTATCAAGATGGCACCCACCTTCTTCATTGTTTTGCTGATGAACCCACTACAATTCCCTTTGAGGTTATTAACTCCCCTTACACTTATTTACTCTTCATCCAGAGTCACTGGCTGCTCTTCTAAGTGGCTTTGGAGAGGGCTTTGATGGCTTGACAATGGAACTGGCATTGTACTCCCAGGTCTTTTAAAAGCCTGGATGTAGACACAGATCTTTGCAGCCTACCTGGAGTGATGGATATATCCACGTTGCTTGGCGTCCTCGCCTCTTTTGCTCATCAGCTTCTTTCATAGCATTTTCCCAGGGTACTGTAAGCTCTAGGATGTACACAAGGAGCAGAGAGAAGGACCACAGTATGAAGTCTGGCCAGGGAAACAGAGCTTCTGTGACACGTCTTTGCCTGGTCTCTGGTGTAGGTGTGAGGAGCTTGAATGGTTCTGGGCTTCCTTGACAAATGTTAAAGGAGGTTGTTTACAGGACACAGTAGTAGTATGTTGTTGTTCACTGCTGCTAGACATGTGAGCAACTTCTTGTGCCACCCATTGGTAGTTCACTCGTTAAGGCATTAGACTACTGATTGGAAGGTCATGAGTTGCCACTGCTGGGCCCTTGAGCAAGGCCCTTAACCTTCAACAGCTCAGCTGAAAAAATAAAACCATACATTTTTAAAACTGTTGGAATACAGAATATTTTACTATTACACTTGATACTGGTATTTAGTATAGTAACCATGGGTAAAATATCAATGCATCAAATCAGTCTTGGCACAAGTCTCTTATAAGATGGCTGCCTACTGTATATGTGTGGTACACTGTTTTACATAAAGCATGACCAATTCAAGTCTTACCAAAAGTACAAAAAGAAAAGGATCTGAAACAGTTCTTTGAAAAGTTACACATTCTTAACTGTTTCTGATTGTAGGGTTCCACTTAAACCTTGAACTGTTCCCCCTAATGGATAAACCATAGGATATTTTAAAGTACCATAGCATATTTGCGGCTATATATATATATGTGTGTGTGTGTGTGTGTGTGTATATATATATATATATATATATATATATATATATATATATATATATATATATATATATATATATATATATATATTAGTAAATTTATTCTAAGAAAATAAACACCCTTATACCAAAGATTTTTAAACAAATCCATGTGTGCTATTGGCACTCCAATTTAGTACTTTGTGTAGCCTTCCTTTGCAAACATACCACCACTGAGTCATCTCCAGTAATGCTTGATGTGATCGGAAAATAAAGAGCAAGGCTGCTACTCAATGTACAATCTTTCCAGATCCTCTAGAGACCTCTCTTGTGGACAGCTTCAGCCCACCCCACATGTTTTTATAGGGGTTTAGGTCAGGTGACTGGCAAGACCATGACTCTGGTTCTTGCACCAAGTTTGTGTCGATATGGACTTATGTTTTAGATCATTGTCCTGCTAGAAGATCCAACAATGACCCAATTGTAACTTCTTGGCAGAAGCAGCCAGATTTTCATTGTAAATCCCCAAGCAGCCTAAAGAACCTTTCTTCCACTGGGGGAATCTTTAAGGTTCTATGTAGAACCCTACAACAGGGGGTTTCTCTTTCAGAAAATATTCATCTCCTTTAGAAATCTGAAACCATTAACCATTAAAAGAACATGTGAGGAACTTTCTAATAGAGCATATAGTTGTTTGTTTACATATTTAATATCTTAGGAAAATAATGTTCAGGAACTGTCTCTGCTTCATACAGCTTTCTTTATATTTTTCTTTCAGAAAAGAAAAGCCTGAAGCTATATTCAGTTCATTTGAATGATGTTGCACAGACTAGCAGATGAACAATAAAGTTAAATCAGCTTCCATTTGTTAGAATCATCAGTCATTTTCAGTTCCTGCTTAGTTTCCTGTCCACTTCACATGTCATGGAGACAGAAACATTTCTGGTAAGATGTGAAAGGTTATTATAGGACTATTACTGAATACAAACAAAAAAAAATAGTGATTCGATTGGATTAAAAACATTATATACTGCTTATAAAGCTGTAAATAACATGAGGATCCTAGTTTACTAAAGCCGCTGGCATATGATAAAATGATTTAATCAAATCAGAACCAGTGATCAATTTAACAACATGTTAAGATCAATTTAGTAATTACTGTTATTTTACATCGATCTGATTTTAGGCATGATGTGTGATATTGAAGAACAATAACAAAAGACGAACATAACACCAAGGCCTTTCTGAGCACCACTAACTCAGGTTTCCATTGCAGTAGTCCTCCAGCTGTCGTTTAAAACTCATGGCCACCAGATGGCAGGCTTTAGCCTTCTTCATAATGAAAAGTCTTTTACACATTTGAGTCCCATAAGTTTGATCAAAAGTGACATAATAGTAAGCACAAGTCATGTGTAAGGAGAGATCACCATGGCCGTCGTGTTGTGGGTGGTGGAGGGATGGGTCTGTGAGGAGGCGTGTGGGAGAGACGAGCTGGATTTGATACATAACGCTCATTTAGCATGCTGTCTGGATACCTGTAGATAAAATGGCATATTTAAATTTACTCATTAAGCAAACACTTTCATCTAAAGCAACTTACAATAGAGCTAAGCTCTATTGCTCAAAGGCCCAGCCATGACAGTTTGGCAGTAACTGCATTTGAACTCTCAACCTTCTGATCAAAACCTTAACCACTGAGGCACCAGCACTACCTATATGAAAACCAGTAAGAGAATAAAACTTTGAAAGAAAATGTCATACTGATTTTAAAAGACGCTGCTTTTAGGTATTTCATATATGTGTACATTTCTGCACTACAAGCAGACAATGCGAAACTTTGAGCAAGAACCTTATCTTTCATTTTCTCAGCTATATAGTATGCTTTGATTGTATCTTACCTCAGTTGTACATGGCTCGGGATAAATATACCTTGCAAATAAGTCAATAAAAATTAAAGAAAATTTTAAAAAACAGCTGTTTTTCAAGCAATCATTCAGTCTGAAGCAAAATTGTTAATCCAGTTAAAAAATTAATTAATTAATTAATTAATAACTGTATTAAAGATGATGATTAATAACTTAAATAACCAGAAAAATTAGTTTAAGCTAAACACTGAAACGAACATGACAGTTTCTGAAACATATTACAACTTCATCTCTTTAAAATGTACGGTTTTATGTTTATTTAAAAATAATTACAACTGAAAGAGGACATAAAGCAAGTACAGTAATTGCAGGTTAAGGGCCAATGGTTATCTGGCCATGATCATTAGTTAGTTAGTTTAACAGACCATGAGAAAATGTCTCTTATGGCAGTGTGAGTTTGAAATTATTTTAATGCTAGAATATTTAAGAAGCTTTTTTATATCACTCAGCTTTAGTACTTCAGTAGTTTCTCAGTAAGGAGTAAGTACAGTATATTAAATATTTGTGTGCATATAATGGATCTTTGAGTTTGATATCACGTCATAAAATATGGATGTGCGGTAGAATTTTTTATACCGCTGACGTAACTCAACATAACTTTGCATAGTGTATAAAACGAATTACTTTAAAACCTTTATGTATGTCCTATGTATACTTTTTTTTTAGATGTCTACGTTACACAGTATATCAACAGGTGTGCCTTAAAAGACTTGTTTCCATTAAAGCTGTTTAAGTGGGTGTTTTGAAATAAAGCTGAGGAGGCAGCTTCTTGTTTCATGCATTTTAAATATAGAACAAACTTCCTATATGTTATCATCAGACTTCCAGTCATACCACTATTAGCAGATCAAGACCTCATTACAGCTCCTGTCAGTTCTATAGTAACTTGTTTCAGTTTCATTTTATTATCCAAGGTTGTTGGGGTTTGTTTGTTTTTTGGACAGAATGGTTATTGTTAGAGAACTGTTTTTGTTTTTTAATGTAAAAAGTTGAAAATATAATTTTTTCTCATTATTATTACATCACCTAATCAAGGTTTATCTACAGTATGTCTACAGTAAGTTCAGTTAAAACCACAGCATCCTGTTCCTATTTCAAAACACACAAAAGCACCACAATTACACAACCTACTGAAATAGTAGAATATAATATGTTAGAATATAGGATGCAATACATTAGTTATTACATTTTAGGTTATCATTAATAGAGGTGAGAAAAATATTTTAGTGTACAGTTGCATCCTATAGTAGTTCAGCTTGTGGTTGGAAGAGAATCTGATTCTAATTATGGTTTACCACATAGGAAAGTTTGAAACTTCTCTTCACTAAGCAGAGCTTCCTGTCACGGCTGTCAGGCACACAGCTCATACAACATTTATAGTTGAACTAAACTAGTACAAATCTTCAGCATTTAAAATAACATTCTTATAGCCAACATTGAAGAATATTAACTCACCATTTTGGTCTAATAGTCTCTGTGTCTAGTCCGTTTTTTTTAAACTAAGTTTAAAGAGGTCTGTATTGAGGAACTTGTATGCACATTGCTTTCTTTTTGCCACTTCCTGACTGCATGTTGCTCACCAGGTGGTTTATAAAATAAAAACACTCACACATGTATTTGAAATGTGTATATCTTGCTGTGAGAAAATATTAGTTTTGTGAATTTCCCCACATTGTTTTGAGTCCAATCATTCTTAATCTGTCATTGGGTGGAAATTTTAAGAAAATATCATGAAAGAAATTGATTCCATAAAATGAATCATGTTTATCCCTCATGTTCTTAAATGTTCTGAATCTGTGGACATGCAGATATGTAAAAGTACACACCGTTCAGGTAAGCGAGGCGGGACTCTGGGAGGAGGGAGTGTGGGCGGAGTTTCAGCTGCTGGGCGGGGCGGGCGAGGTGGAGGAGGACCATTTTCCTGAGGCTCCTTCATGCAGAAAGAGAAACATGATTTCATAGTGATACCTGACATCATACTGCAAATTTCCTAAAGATCACATGATGTGAGAAAACTTCATCCTAAAAATGTTGGGTTTTCATTATTATACACCATGAATGATTCCCCAAAAATAAAATAAAATAACACAACATAAAATAAAACAAAATAAAATAACATTTTATTTAATGTGGACATCTTAGAGACTTTAGGAAGCATTATTATTCTGATAGAACATAGTAAAGAGACTGTGTTCACCTCTAGTTCACCTTCTGCCCCACTGCTGTTGCTGATGGTGCTCAGTGTGCTCAGCCTGTTGCTTCCACTGCCTGTTTAGAGAAACCCATGAATGTGTGAAACTCAGACACCATTATTATTCTTATAGCTGTTTTAGAGAGTTGATCTTCTTTTGTTCTTGGCCTTATGTAGTTGAAGTTCTCAAAAAACTCATGTTGGCCAAAAACATAATATACTGGACAAAATATAGGCTGTAAAACATTAATATGTTATAAATGATATGCTATTTGTCATATCCATAAGTGACAAGAGAAGCACTACTGAGCAGATATTATTAAGATAGCAAACCATTCTTAGGACATGTTTCTGTGGTGTAAGGGTGTGTAAGAAATACAGTATGCAAAACAGCATTTCCTGTATTGTTATATGCAGATTGCAATTAGAGGCCACACTGACAAACATGAACATAGCACAACATATATCAGAGGATGTAACTATACCGTTTATCAGCATATAGTGGTGATACTACTAGAAAGAATGGAAACTGGAAAAAAAAACTACGGAAAATGAAAAACAGAAAAACTAATATGAATAAGAAATTATTCATAATGTGATATGGTGTTACTCACTAGATGTGCTGGACGTACTTCCTGTATGCCAAGTTCCTCTCTGTGGTGGTCTGTTTGCAGATGGGGGTTGTGTGACGGAGCGAGGTGCTGGCTCATACACAGAACATTCAACGTTCATATGAGATCCAAAGTTCAGGTTCCTCTGCATTGGAGCAGTTATATCCAGATCTGATTTTTTTTAAAACAGGAAACAAACACAAAGTGACACAGAAGATAAAGAAAGTTGAATATTGTGTAAAATGTTCATGAAGTTAAAATGCGGCCACATGTATCTCTGGATAAGAGTATCTGTGTAGAGATGTAATGTTAAAAGTTAATGATGTAATATGTTACTTTAATTACTTTGGCAGACATTTATAGGTTAAGGCAGAATTCAATTTTAGTACAGAACGGTTACAAGAATGAACAGTAATTCAAGTGGTCATGAAGTGGGTATAAAGAAGGGTCCTAGTAAAGCAGGCATAAAGAAAGGTCTTAAATCAGGCATAAATAAGGGTCCTATTAATCAGGCAATGTAGAAGGGTCCTAGTAAATCAGGCATAAATAAGGGTCTTAGTAAATCAGGCATAAAGAAGGGTCCTACTAAAACAGGCATACAGAAGGGCCCTATTAAATCAGGCATAAATAAGGGTCCTAGTAAATCAGGCAGTAAAGAAGGGTCTTAGTAAATCAGGCATAAATAAGGGTCTTAGTAAATCAGGCATAAAGAAGGGTCCTTGTAAAGCAGGCATAAATAATGGTCCTAGTAAATCAGGCATAAATAAGGGTCCTAGTAAAGTAAGCATAAATAAGGGTCCCAGTAAAGCAGGCATAAAGAAGGGTCCCAGTAAAGCAGGCATAAAGAAGGGTACCAGTAAAGCAGGCATAAAGAAGGGTCCTAGTAAAGCAGGCATAAAGAAGGGTCCTTGTAAAGCAGGCATAAAGAAGGGTCCTAGTAAAGCAGGCATAAAGAAGGGTCCTTGTAAAACACGCATAAAGAAGGGTCCTAGTGAATCAGGCATAAATAAGGGTCCTAGTAAAGCAGGCATAAAGAAAAGGTCCTAATAAATGGGCATATATAAGGGTCCTAGTAAAATGGGCAAATAGAGAAGACCTAGTAAACTAGGTATAAAGAAGGGTCCTAAAGAAGCTAATACAAAGGGTTCTAGTGAATCTGACATGAAGAAGGCACGTAGTCATATGAGAATAAAGAAGGCTCATACTAAAGTGCTATGAAGGAGGCACCTTGTAAAGGCATAAAGAAGGCATATAGAAGGTTCCCATTATATTTGTTTACCAGTTCTATATAACTTTTTTTGGAATGTTAAAATCGTTGTGAAAAATGAAGGTCATACCTAATGCTTTCCCGCTTTTTCCTTTGTCTTTTTTACGTCGGATGATGCTGTTTCGTAATTTTTGTAAATTTTCCTAGACATGTTCACACACACACACACACACACACACACACACACACACACAAACATTAATTGTCTGATATAAAATATGTAGAGCACAGTGCTCTCATTTTCTCAGTACCTGCTGGAAGCGGATGGACTGGGATCGTTTTTCCTGGTCAAACTGCCAGGCTTTAAACTCCTGCACTGCCTCCTCCACGGTGAGCGCGCCCACCTTCACCCTCTCCTGCAGGGAGATGAGCTGCCTCTGACCCGGGGTCTTCATGCCAGCATAGGGATCGTGGGTACTGCTGAGCATTCGCTCTGGCACCGGCCTCACTGGTGTTAGGGAGGACATGGAGAATTACACTTTTAGTCTAACTGTCTTGTAAAAAAAACATATTTAAAAATCATGCCTGGTCACGATTTTTAAACACATACCTTGAGGAGATTGGTCGTCTTTGCCGTTGCTTTCTGAATACAATGAGTTCTTGGAGCAGAAAACTGCAAAAACAGATTTTAAAACACAAAAAATATTTAATGCGTTTGATGTTTATCAGATTCAAAACACAGAGCACAGATCAAATGCAATCTGCAAAATCAAATAGTTTCATATTTTGATGGAAACAGTTGTTTACACCAAAGTAATCTGAAAATCTAAAAAAAAAAATATAGAGCATGTATTTGGTACATGTGTATTTGTGTAGTACTTGTGGTACATGTTTGGGTGGTACCTGTTGAAATATAGGTTTTGCATTCCTCAGGCTCTGAGGTGGTGTGCGTTCGAGGTATCGGGGCCGGCGGTCGATTCACAATTACAGATGCAAAGCCTTCTTCACCATCTATGGTGTCATAAATTTCATCTGGATAGCAGAGCTTATATGGGTCCTCCTCATCTTCCTCCTCATAGTTTTCCATGTTGTCTTCTATGTTTTCCTCTTCCGTCTCATCAAGTCTTCTACCAGAGTATGCATCACTTACGAGATTGTCTTCTGTCTCAGAATGCTTCTCTGCATTTACTGGAGTAAAACATTAGATGTTAATTATTTAGCAATAATCATAGATAATACATAAGTGCTGATGGTGTTCCATAGATTCTGCACATTAAAGCTTACATAGTCATTTCATGATAATAATCTAGTTAGCAGCAATATCACATAATTCACAACTGCAAATATAAACATGTTATAAATCTACTATCAGGTACTAGGGAAGAATATTCAATATTTCTTTTTTTTTTTTTTTTTTTTTAATAAATCATGTTCCACATGTAGCAATTCTACCTTAGTAAGAGTCAAAATAGTACAAAAACAAATAAACATAAAAATAACCTTAACTTTCTATTTAAACATTTTAGATTATTCAGACCAGGACATGTTATTATAGTTAGTAGGTCATGTTCATGTTTCTGTCCTTTCACCTTGGAAAAACTTTCTCAACGCAGCATCTTCTGAATGCGACTCATTGAAGGAGTTGTCCAAACTGTTCAAGTCCTCATCTACAGAGAAAGGATTATGCATTTTACTCATTTTACTCATAATGTATTTTACTCATGTATTTTTAGTCACAGAACTTTCTCTGAAATTATGCATCAAATTGTTATTATAAAAATCTGACAGATTACTATTTCCTTTATCATAATTCTTTATCTGAGAATTAAGATTTTACTGATTCTTATGACACCCAATACCACACATTGTACACAGCTGTTATTAACTTACACAACTGCATGTCAGGATTGAGTTGCATCATGGACTCATATATGTCCTCCTGAAGAGAAAACTTGGCAACGAAATCTTGTGATGCGTTTGCCATTGGCTCATAAATGTCCTCATCTTCTGGAGTTGACATGGATTCCTCTATGTGAGACTTGACCAAGTCTATGGTCTCCTAGATGGTTTCAAAATACAAAAAGCTTTAACACAACTGACATTGATATCAATAGTTTATGTAAAGTGTGGAATGGCGATTAGGGCGTAACGTATTGAATAATATGAATACAGGCTATTAATAATTCTCCTTCATGCTGATAAAACAGCATGCTGCTGATTATGGCACTGTGTCACAGTAATCGTTTATATAATGCTAAAAGATATACTACAGAACATTATAAGCCATGAAGACAACCACATTTACTGAGTCACTTCACAAACAGCTAATGAGGTTCCTTTTGACAGGCTGTTAATGTGATGCAAATATGTAAATTTGCAACTTACAACATAGTCATCCATGAACTGTCTCAAATCAGGAAAGCCACTTCTCTCGGCCAGTGTATTAGGGTAATCCCCATCCTTGTTTGCTATGCTGTAGGCCTGAAGGGCTCCGGGACATTGCAGTAATGTGCTAGTCAGCTTTTTAAATCCGTACTTTGCCGAGAAGTGAAGTAATGTCGGGAGTTCCACATCCCACTGATCTGAATGTCCAAACAGAGCAGGTTTCAATATGTAATCATTGAGTTTCACTGTAAGTGACTGATACTCGTTTATGTCGTATAGTTTAAAAAAACTATACCATGTGCCATACCAGTCATAGCACATATTGTACATGGGAAAGTCATCCATTTTTAATGCAAATGAAACAAAAGAAACAGGCTCACTTTTAATCTCCTCTTCAAGCTGATTAATTCCAAATACTTGCAGTCCATTGGGAGGCATGTGTTTTTTGAGAGAATCTGTAAACAAGTTATCCAATGCCTCTGATGCACTTGATGTAATACTGAATGCCTGAAAAAGAAATGTCATCATGTATCTCAGCAATAAGACACCAATAATGGTGTAAATTAGAAAATGATTACAACGTATTTAAAAATGAGAAAAAGTAGTCAACGAGAACAAAATTGTGGATTTAAGAATTCGAAACGCAAACTGTATTGTTTGAAATGTATTTACTGTATATTTCTGTCTGTTCAACCAATCAAAGGTGTTTAATAAAACAGAGTGTAAAGTCCTTATCCAGCCCAATATGTCAAGTCATTACCTTGATGAACTGAATGGAAGTAATTACCTGACACATAAAATGCACAGGGTCCATAACTTTTTCAAGATAATTGCTAATTTCCTCCATTTCTGTGTAGTAGGTCACAGTTGTTGAACATACAATCGACTCATTACTATAAACATGCAGAGCAACTTCCCCAGTTGACATATCTGAAAGGATAACAACTCTGTAGTATTAGAATATAATATATGCATTATATAATATGTACAGTACTGTGCAAAAGTTTTATACACTCTATTTTTTGTTAAGTATAAATATAGATTTTTTTATTTTATGACTTCTACATTATCGAGTCAGTACAAAAAAAAACATTTTAGATTCCCAAACATTAGTTTTCTAGCACAAAATTAAATGTTACAGAAAAATGTTTGTATGACAGTAAAGAAAGCAACATTATGTAAGAGACACTTTTCAGACAAAAACACATAATGAAGTCTGCTGGGTTTTGCTGCAAAAATAAGAAGTGAGTGCGACAGAAGTCTCCAGAAGAACCGTGGCTGGTTCTGCAAGATATTCAGCAAAACTTACAGATCATCTCCTTATAAAACTGCACAAATTCTACTTTTTAAAAAAAGACTACTTTTTTTTTCTTTTTTTTTTTTGTCACACCAAATATTAACTTTGTTTCATTTACATCGTTTACTGCTCTTTATTGTATTTTCTTTAATGTAGAAACATTTAATTTCATTCTTTCGAAGGCATCTTTGCTCTACAGCATTTCTTTGCATGTGCCTAAAACTTTTGCACGGTACTGTACATTAAAACACTACAGATACACAAGACGTAATAATATCTCAGTTCTTATTTCTCAGATTTTCTAACACAGAATTCTGGGAAAACTCTGCATTTAATTATTATTCTTTAGCATCTTGCTACTAAATTGCTTCTATAAATCCCTTATATGATCAGTGTTAGAAAAATACCTGTGATATGATCAGAAAAGAGTTAAGTCATGACATTTACAATAACAATCTCTTGATATCACCCAGATCAGCTGCAATGACATGAATTAACTTTTCAAAGTGTAAGCACAAAGAAGTGCCAAAAATAAAATGCAAATTATATTAAAGTGAAAACTTGTAGAGGAACTAAAAACAAGAAGTTCCTCACACGGATCTGAAACCTACCAGGTGACTGAACTGTAACAATATATTCGTTCACAGCAGTTCCCAACAAACGTTTTGTTGAATGTTCACAGTTAAACTCCACTTCGATGCTGTCGTGACTGTCCAACTTGTTTACCATAATGATATAAATATCGACTGGGGTCTGCAAATGTAGAGAGAAATTATTCTGTCAATATTATATGATGTCAAGAACTGTAGTGAAGGGCACCCAGAACATATTTTCATATAGGCATATATACAGGCTGGAAAATTGAGTGTTTTCTGTAAAACTGATATAGTGACAAAAGAAGTGTTATCTCAATGTTGCAGATATGCAGATAGTCAGATACAGATAGTCCTGAGAGCAAGTAGTTAGAAATAAATAAAATGTGTTGCCTTTACATTTTAAGCTTAACATCATAATTTTTCAGTGCCTTGAAAATTAGTCCTGAATACTTACCCCACAGAGGATTCTGTTCGGTTGGACAGTAAGGCATGATTTCTGTTCTTCTGATACCGATAGATTCCTGTATGGAGTCAAGTTTCCATCTGAAACATCCACATCTTCCCCTGCTGAGTGGAACTGATCTGAATGGAGCTCATGAGATTCCTCTGGATCAGGCTGATCCATAATTTGTTTTCGTGATGGGATTGTATTTTCAGTCGTCACTTCTTCCTCAAACTTTATCAAGTTTTCTTTGAAGAAACAGATTCTCACATAAGTCTATAAAGTCTCTGTGGAATCCTAATCACTTTAATTGTATCATTTTATATTTCTAACTAACAAAGCCAAACCCAGCATGGGGGAAATAAAGTGCTGTTGAAATATCCTTCTACAACCCTAAGTACTACCCACTGAGGAAAAAGAAATTCCTCAAAAGTTTTTAGGATGGTTGGCTGGTTAATCGTTCTAGCTTTCTAAAATACTTGGAACCGTTTTTTGTTTTTTTTCCCAATGGGGACAAATCATAAAATCCTTAAGAATGCAAAAAAAAAAAAAAAATTCTTAATAAAGAAATACGTACCTTTCTCGATAACTTCACAGACTGTGGCGACATACAGTGCTGGCTCATCATCTGAATCGAGTTTTCTCCAACTATTCCAGTTTTCAAAACAGTCCATTAAGTCATCGTTTTCAGAGACGCCACACAAAAATGCGACGATTTTACTCGGTGGATAAAGAAACTTCTTCAAGGCGTTCCGCACCCCTGGTTCACTTTGAATATCTATAAACGCTGCTGAGAGCAAAAGCAAGATGCACTGGCTGGTGCTGAAAATTGAATAGTCTTCATCTTGCACTGAATGTTCTTCATCCACAAGATAGAAAGAAATAGAATCCTGGGGGAAATGATGTGACGTCTCTAAGATGAGCTTTAGGTATGAGGCCCAGTCCTGGGCCTCACTAGAATACACAATTAACACTGAGCACATGACGGAGCATCCAGGAGTTGCTGCAAAAGGAGAGCTATAATGATTCTTCCTCTCAAATACAGGTATCTGTTCCAACTTGTACAAATGTCTTATGTCTTATGTCAGACATTTGGACTCAACACCCACACATGCCACATCCCTAAAAAATAGACTATAATACGACTCATTCTGTAGTATAAACCCAGAAGCTAGATTGTTGATATGAAACAAAATGTGTCTAAAAAAACAGGACCTTTATCTAATGCATGAACAGAGTCATTGTTCTTGTGTAACCTTGATAAGTCCTATCCCCAGAGTACAAAATCGATAGTGACCTAAGCAAACTGCAAGGCTGACATCAATAGGTTAATTCCTAAAAGTGCATTAATTACTCTGTGTATCTACTGTTTCTAACATTCTTTTTATGTTTGCGATTCTCGTGGTCTTTGAAAGAAAAAAACATTCCATAAAAAAACACTATCAACAACAATGCTAGTAAGTAAAAATAAAAGGAGATGTGCGTGTGTGCGTCAACAGTCCAAAAAATACTTAGAAAGCTTTTGACGTCACCTTCTTAAAACTGATTTTTGACGAAGGAAATATAAGACAGTTACCAGAAGTGGAGCAGGTATGTCTAGAAAAATGTGCTGGGGTGGGCTACGGGGGTCTGAATATTACAACTAATTGATCCAGAAGTTGTTCAGACAATATAAAAGAAGTTATAAAAGCAAAATGCTTGCTTACAGGTTATTAGAGAATATGCATCACATTCAGAAAAAGATATTCAACCTTTTAAACTTCTGAATATATATTTTTGGTTATTAATATGATTAATATCTTAACATACACTACTTCTATTTTAACATCTGTCAAAACTAACCCAATAAATGTCTTAAGAATAAGTTTGTATAAAATTTACATTTCTTTGACGTCTTCATTTTGTTCTAATGGTATGCAAAACTTCGCACTCGCCTGTAAACAAATGAGTTCATGGTTAAAGTTTTTTTATGCAATTTACTTACCTTATGTCTCGGTGAGATGTATCCAAGTCTCATAAATTCATCCAGTTCTATAACTGCACAATTTTACCCTTTATCTAGCAAATTAAGTTTTTTTTAACTTTTCTGTGGTACAAACTCTGAAAGTCGGCAGCACTTGAGTTACACATATTAAAAGAAACTCTCTATTTCCTGCTAGTGTGTGACAACGTCACTTCCTAAAACACTGTTCAACAAACTGCCTACAATGTCTATCTGAGAAAGACAGATGATTTGTGTTAACTGCAACTGTTACTTCCCTCAAGCTAATATAAAGTTAAATACTACTACAGCAGAAATGCAAACCAATGCAAAAAAGAATTTAAATGTGTAATGAAAGGTTTAGATTTCTAAAGTAAATAGCTACTGAAATGTGAGCTGGTCTTCCTGTAAGTCATAAATCATAATGTCATAAATAAAGACAGGCTTTAACTAACAACACACACTTTAACATACATGTATAACAAATCTTTCAAACGGTCAGAATTGTTAATGACAAAAGTACATAACTGCTTATAATTAGTAACTAGAGGATCTCTTTTATGGGAAATTACCTGAATTAATCTATCCTGCACCTGACTGCTGGGTATTTTTCCCCCCTTCCTCCACAGAAACTCTTATCACTTGGTTAATATTTTAGGAAGGCCATGCTTGCTGTCTTGCAACTCAGCATTCCAGTCCATCTGAGGTCAGCTCTGTGTGTAAGCTGTTGTTAAACATGAAAGTTCGACAATGTTGATGATTTACTTCTGTGCTGTTGGTCATTGCTATGTTGCATGAGCCAACCTCATTTAAGCATAGATCTGACGTGAGTTTCCTGATTGGAAGCTTCCAGCAAAGCAGTTTCACACCATTATACTTCCTTCACCACGATGAACTGTTAGGAGGAGGATTTTTATATTGGGATCCAATTTTTTTTGTTGTTGTTTTATCAACATGCTTCAGGTGTGAGGTTCATCGAACATTTTTACTAGTGTTGTGGAACATTTAGTCTTTAGCTAAATTGAGTGGGTCACCAAATTTTAGAGTTTCCATTTACTTCGCTACATTTTAACATCTTCTCTATGAGTAGTTTTCACCAGATGCATTTTTGCTGCATTATTAAACCCTTTCCTGCTGACCCATTCTCATTAAAGAAAAAAACACAGAATATTAATATAACAATAATTTCTCAGCCATCCATTCATAGATTTAATTTCAGAAGACCGCACTGCATATAGGATACAGATTTCTATTTGGTATAAGTAATGAACAACTTGTTTGATACTTAAGAGAAAGTTATATGCTGCACCCAGGGGAGAGAGCGATGGGAACTCTTTCACTGATACGAGAAAACAAATTGATAAATTTAGATAAGAAAGATGTAATTATAGTGATTAAAAAAAAAAAAAAAGAAATTGTTATGCTTGGTTTAAAGATTTCCATATTTCAATTGCTGTATAATACAGCCAATTTCTCTACTCTCATGTCAGCGGAGTGACATATCCCTCCCTTTCGATTAGCTTTGGCACCCAGAGGTTTGCCAGGGTTGGTGACATGCCTTTATCTAGACGATTGGACAGCAAGAGTTGAGCTAGACAAAAATCATTATCTCACATGATGAAGCAAAGTAATCAAAATTGTCACTTGGCTACCTCACAAATTATTCAATTATTCAATAAGGCCTGACTCATATGCTATGAGATTGCGAGTGGCCACACACTGCCCATATGCAGACTTTATCCACTATATCGCCAAAAATATGTGGATACCTGCCCATGACACCCATACAGTAAAAGGGTCTTCCCCAAACTGTTGCATTACAATTTCCTTTCACTGGAACTAAACGGAGGGAAGAGGTAGCACAGTGGCTTAGTGGTTAACACGTTTGCTTAACACCTGCAGGGTTAGGAGTATAGTGTACATCTGTCTGGAATGCTTTTACTTGCAACAGCAGTAGTGAAATTGGGTATGTTGCACAGCAGAGCTTTTAGATTTTGTCTGAATGCCTTTCTGAGCACCTGTCAGTCATATCCAAAGCCAGGTGTAATTAATAGTGTGTGTACACCTTGTGGCACATTTTTGTAACTGTCCTGAGGTTCCTATTTGTTTTGGTGATAATTTTGGGTGAGGTATTTACAAATTTCTTCAAACTTTCTCTGTTGCAGTGCACTGTTCCAACCTGCCTGAAGATGTCCACGATAGTGCCAAAGCAGGCTGCCATAATATCCCTTAATGATTATAGGCCCATTACACTGACACCTGTAATTATGAAATGCCTGGAGAGGCTGGTTCTGCATCACATCAAGGCTGCTCTGCCATTCACCTTGGACCCCCACCAGTATGCATACAGGGTTAAAAGTTCGACAAATGATGCCATCCTTACTGTCCTCCACAGTGTACTGTGCCATCTGGAACAACAAGCAACGTATGCACGGGTGCTGTTTATGGACTATGGTTCTGCATTTAATACTAACTTACCCAGCAGATTGCTCTCCAAGATGTCTGACCAAGGAATAGAGCACAACATCTGCCTGTGGATTAAGGACTTCTTAACAAAGCAGCCACAGTCAGTGAGGATGGGCATGCATCATTCCTCAACTCTGACACTCAGCACAGGAGTACCACAAGGCTGTGTGCTGAGCCCGTTTCTCTATTCACTGTATACCCATGACTGTATAGCGTCTTATAACACTAACACCATTATCAAATTCATGGATGGGGTGCACCACACTACTATGGTGGGGTTGAGTCTGCCTACAGAGAAGAGGTACAGAGGCTGATGGTGTGGTGTGGTGCACAGAGAATAATCTGACTCTAAACATCAAGAAAACAAATGAACTCATTATTGATTTCAGGAAGAAGCGAGATGTTCACATACCACTGCATATTAACGGGAAGATGGTGGAGAGAGTTTCCAGATTTAAATTTCTGGATGTGCACACACATCTCAGAAGACCTCTCATGGATGATAAACATCATGGCGCTAGTCAAGAAGGCACAAAAGCAGCTATACTTCCTAAGAACGCTCAGGAAGGTAAACCTGTCAAAACAGCTCTTGGTGTCATCCTACCTCTGCTCCATTGAGAGTGTCCTCACACATGGTATGCTGGTGTGGTATGGAGGCAGCTCTACATCAGTACATCATCACAAACCAAACCACTACCCTGGACAACATATTTACCTCCCATTGCCTGCAGAAAACACATAACATTCTGAAGGACCCATATCACCCTGCTCATCATTTGTTTTAATTGTTGCCGACTGGAAAACGCTACAGGTCTATCAAAACATGTACCACAAGATTCATGAACAGTTTCTATCCTAAAGTTAACACCATACTGAACCTTGAACTGAAAACACACCCTCCAACTACAACACATCCTTAATATGCAAGAATCATTTATGTGCAATAACGTTATGAGGACTTTATTCCATGTACCATTTATGTGCACGGAATATGGCCTTTGTTGGTAATATGCACTCAATTATTTTGTAACTGTATATGTTGGCAAGTCCATAATTTTGTTGTATGTTTGTACAATGACGATAAAGAAATCAATCAATCAATCAGTCAATCGTGATGTGAAATCAGAGTCGTAGGACACAGTGGACCTGGTGACTGCAGAGACACTGTGATGGTCTGTGGTGGAAGGTCATCCTTATTTTTCTGGTTTCACTTTTTAATATTAATCAGTCAGACTCTTTGGTCTATAAACCACATTCTGCACTCTTTGTGGCTAACCACATGTCAGCTCAGATTTTTTTTCACATCATTAATTGAGCATTCCATAACTGAGGCAGTGTTGACACATTTCATGATCAAAAACTACATCTAACAGCTGTCAACCTGTATTTATAGGATTTCTTGTCATTGGACTGCTCATACTTTATGAGCAGTTTATTTATGAGTGAGTTAGCTGTTATTACCTGTGATTACCTGTGAGTGGTTTTAACTGGACCTTTGGTACGTAATTTCATTCCAGCTAATGTACATGTGTTGGAATAACAAAAATCCTAGAATACTTGAATTCTTGAATCCTTTATCTGACCTAAATTGAAAAGTTTTCCACGAACAAGTAATATTTTCCTTCTGTGGACTTCAGTGTTTTTAATGTGGAGCAGCTAAGGAATGTTGTGTTTAACCTGAGGAAAAAACTTCCTTCTCTGACTTCTATAAACATCACTAACTTAACTTGCTTTTTCATCTGCAATATAGATGTTGAGGTGAATCCAAAGTAGTTCTCAGAGTTCTCAAAGTCTAAAAAGAAAAACTAAACGCATAGACTAAAAGCATCTTTCAGAGTCAAGGTGTAAATATATTTTTACGTGACAAGAATGTGAAGACCTGTGTTCTGCAAATAGATTTCTGATATGTACGGCTTACACGATGCACGTGAGAGTAGATGACATCCTCTGTGGTGAGCTGTGTTTGTCTGATGCTGATGGTGTAAAGTTGGCTGGCTAACGTTAGATTGATAACTAAGCTAGTTAAAGGACTCAGAATGTTTTTAAAGGAGTGTGAAAACTTAAGTAAATACAAAAGACACACTAAATCAAGGGTTAATTACTACATTTTGCCTTTGTCTGGCACTATGTTCCTTAAATGTTTACACTGCTAGCAGCCATAGCCACAACCACTACTTACTATGCAGATTTTTTTTTTTAATCATGCAAGCAAAATTCGCCTGCGGAGATGACTACGCCTCCATTTGATGGTGACTGACGTCATGTTGGGCATAGGTAACATTAATTTTTCGTTGACTAAGGATGTGTCTCAATCAGCTCCAGTAGTCAGGGTACTGATCATGGCAATGATCATGATTTTGCAATCTCAATTGCAAAATCCTTCCAATGCACTAACGTCGATGCTCACTATGTTCCCATACTGGACATAATGTCATATTTTCTGAATTCTCTCAGCTCGAAAAAAAGTTGCTTGCTATCATTGTTGTAGCTCTCAAATGATTACTTATGTTAGTCATATTTAACTTTATTTGACATGCTATATACGGTTTGTTTGAGTCTAACGAATTTTAAGTGATTAACGTTTTTTTTTTTAAAGCTACTAGCTTGCCTACAATCCTGCTTTAAGTACAATGACAGAAACTTGTGTGATTAAGCTAGCAAATGTATATGACGTATAACATCAGAAAGATATCAGTCCTGCCTGTTGTTGATAAACGCCAGTGGTGACATTTGTAGTTTGTAGTATGTAGTCTTGTTGCCGGAAATTGAGTCATCAGTGTCCCAATGTGTAGTGAGCTAGGGTCTTTACCAGTGCCGAACTGCTGTACACGATATACTGATTCACGACCTAGGGAACGGATTGAGATTCACCCTCTGGGTATTCTGCTAAAGCTAGCTAGCCACTGACTGGGAAAAAGATTATATTTCCTGTTAGTAAAAAACTGCCAGTGTTCCATTTGAGACAATACTACCCTTCTAAAATTCATACACTAGACGGTAAAGTACATAGTGAAGAGCAGGGGTGCCCAATCTTATCCGCAAAGGGCTGGTGTGGGTGCAGGTTTTCATTCCAACCGAGCAGGAGCCACACCTGATTCCACCTGTTTAATCAGTGGATCTTGGCTTTCAATAGACTCAGGTGTGGCTTTTGCTTGGCTGGAATGAAAACCTGCACCCACACCGGCCCTTTCCGGATAAGATTGGACACCCCTGGTGTAGAGTATATAGTGTATAGTGTAAGTACCCAGTGTATAGTATGTCATTTGGGACATAACTAAGCTCTTCTTTCAGGTTGAAATAAGGGGTCCTCACTGCAGCCTGTAGCGCCATGATGTATTGGATTAGATCCACTATGTACTGCTTGTTGTAACAAAACCGGGTGAATACGGCGATTTTTAATAGTCCTTTGAGACTGTTGCTTGTCAGGCTGTACGAACATGATCCCCGCTGTAAGCCATTTCACACTGTAGGATCGCAGTTGTCATTAATGTCAGCCTGTACGACAGTCCAGACACGGAAAACGGACGCACGCAAGAAGACTCATACGGAGTAGGAGAAGCAACACTACAGGACTGTGCCTCAAATCTTCTGACACTTCTGAGAATTTAATCGGAGGAAAAGTTTGATCGCATGACTGTTAACCGGCTGCTGGGGAACATGCCTGGGATTATAGGAATATTTTAGGATTCTCAAAATTTGTCTCAGATGACCAAATTGTGGCCATCATCGTAGTGTGAACCCGGTTTAGGTAATTCATCTAAGGTTATGGTTAGGGTTGCAACATCCAGTACGTAGTGGATGTAATCCAATAAGTCATCGCTTTACAGGCTGCAATGAGGAAACTCTCGTTTAAAACGTTGTTCTACACTAACTTCTAAAAGACCAACCAAATTGGGTCACTTTCAGTTTGTGTATTTATCTGTGTTCTCCTTATAGGTGTTCTCAGTGTGTTCTGTTATCTGATTTGTTTTATTAACCTGTCTTTTAGTTAACTAGTTCATATTTAAGCAATACGCAGGCTCTCTACTGACCCCTGGTGTCGTCGGTTACATGCCGTTAACCTCACTTGAGTCCAACATGGCGTCCACCAACAGCCGAGAATGGAGGGCGGTGTGCGAGAAATTTCACCGCGCCCAAGATCTTTCCGAAACAGAATCGCGAAAAGATCCCGAAAACGACCCTTTCCGCTCTAAATATAAAGCTAGGGAGCTGCTGAAGGAGATTTACTGTACGGTAAAGAATTTCGACGTAGACGACAGCGAGAACGAGGACCGGGAGCCGGACCGTCAGCCAGCAGAGCCTGCAGACGGGGAGGTGGTAAATGGAGGAGTTAATAATAAACCGCACGCAGGCGACTCTCGAGCCGGACTCCGAGCCGCCAAACTCGGCGTGATTGACTATCATCTGGGTGTGAACCATATCGAAACCGAGGAGCTCTCCGCTGGCGAAGAATACTTAATGAACTGTATGAAATTGCTGGAGGAGTGTACGGTAACACGGGAAAATGTCTCGCTGTTCATACAAGTCAGGGTAAATGGCCAATGTTTTCCCTATATGTACAACATTAACATCACTGGCTACATCCAAAACCGCACAATACTTCCGTACTAGTTAGTAAATCAAAACAAACCGCACCATACTTGTTAGTGCCTTAGTATGTTGGTTTGGACGTGGCCATGGCAACCCGCTAGACTGCCACTCCTAGTGACGTTATATTTCTCCATACTGTTTAGTATGGTAGTGTGCATTTGCGAGGTAACAAGCCAGCTGCTGATTCTCTTGGGCTTATTCTTTTTCCTAATGGTATTTTTCTTTTTTGCAGAACCAGCTTGGCATCTTATGGGCCGGACGGGACGAAACCGAGAAAGCTCAAGGCTTTTTGGAAACGGCTGAGTCCATTTATGTTCACTACATGAAAGAGGTGACTCAGCGTTTTCACATCATCCAGTCCTCATACACATTGTACTACTGCATCATCCAAGACACACTGACTATGTTTACATAAACAGCAGTAATCTAATTACTGTCCTTATTCCGAATAAGACAATATTCTGATTAAGGTGTGTGACACATGAGTTGCTTTTAGAATGTTCCTTTCATGTTCCCGTTTTACATGTTATAGAACATAGATCGATTAACGGCACACGTCATTACGTCACTGCGCCACGCTGTCCGACATTCTCTCTAGAATTTCACGTATCAACATACAGTTACTCTTCATTATGGTACCATATACAGTTTTTTTTGTTTTGTTTTGTTTTTTTACGAAAGCTTCAAGTGCAGTTCATTATTTGTCGTGCTATACGTGCAAATGGACAATTGATTGAAGCCATGGGCTGCGTCCAAAACCGAGTACTTACCGACTACGTATGAGCACTGCCATGTGTGTATGCAAATGCGGTGAAAACTCCCACACGACGTTCATAGTGTGATTAAGGTGTTTACATGTCTGTAATGCACTTCAATAATCTGACTAAAATAGGAATACTCAACATGTCTTAATTCAATTTGTGTTTACTTCGAGTATGACTTTAGTCGGATTAAGGTCCTCAGTAATCACTCAGTGCGTTTACATGGACAACAATAGTCCACTATTAACCCGATTAAGACAATACTCTGATTAAGAAACTACCATGTAAACAGCAATTTTTAATTACCTTAATCTGGTTAAGGTCATACTCGAAGTAAACACAAATTGAATTAAGACGTGGAGTACTCCTGTTTTAGTCGCATTATCGACATCTATTACAGACATGTAAACCCCTTAATCACATTATGAACGTCGTGTGAGAGTTTTCACCGCATTTTGCGACAGGACACGATCACACACGGCAGTGCTCAACCGTTTTACGGCAAACAAGAGAGCACGGCTGTGTCCCAAACCGCGTACTTACCTACTATAGGCCTGTAGTAGACGAAATACATGTATCTCGGCTACTATATAGACGGTAAGTACGCGGTTTGGGACGCAGCCCACGGCTTCAAGCAGTTGTCCCATTTGCACGTATAGCATGACAAATAATTAACCGCACTTGAAGCATTCGTAAAAATTTAAATAAAAACACCCAAAACTGTATACGGTACCATAACGAAGACGAACTGTATGATGATACGTGAAATTCTAGAGGGACGTCGGACAGCGTGGCATGGTGATGTAATGATGTGTGCTGTTAATCGAACTATGTTCTATAACTTGTAAAACGGGTACATGAAAGGAGTATTCTAAAAGCGACTCATGTAAACACCTTAATCACAATATTGTCTTACTCAGAGTAAGGTCAATAATTAGATTACTGCTGTCCATGTAAACGTAGTCACTGACTACGTTTACATGGACAGCAATTAACCTAATTATTACTGACTACTGGACTACTGATCGGAAGGTGTGAGTTCAAATCCCAGCACCATCAAGCTGATATTGCCTTGATCAGGGCCCTCAACTGCTCAGTTGTATAAATGAGAAATGTTGTAAATGTAAACGATATGCAAATGATACTCTTACTAATGACTCCGTTTTTTTGTGTTTTCCAGCATCAGGACTAATTTTAAATTGTTGTAGATGAAAATTTCTGTTGGGGTTTTTTTTTAACTTAGAAACCATGAAATTTAAACAATCTAACAAATATTTGCCCACAGGTTTGTTATCTAATGCAAGGCAATTCCCTGCCTCCTCCATGGTCTGTCTGTTGTACATTTAGCTTGTCTTTGTGTACAATATGACTCTTGCACAGTTTGTATTAGAGACCTGCACAGGATTCATATTTAAGGCAGATGTTTACATCCCGCTGAAAATAGGACTATGTACTGTTTCATCAATTTAATTATTGCCAATATAATAATGTGTTGCAGTGGAGTCTTAGAGTCTTAGTTTCAGAGTGGCTCGGTTTACAGTAAACGCCGCTCCACACCAACTTCATCTCTGTCTGTGCTGAGTTTGTGTCCCTTATAACCTCCATTTAGACACGACACACGCCAGATTCACTTTGGTTTTACGTTATCGTAATCTCAAACATTTTGTGGACAGAGCATTTCACCTGATTGTTAATGAGAAGCGAATTTAAAAAACTGTTGCCAACTAAATGGAGGTCTTCCTGCGGTTTTCCGCCAAAATATAAGCCACAAAGTCTGACACATAAAAGTAATTAAGTCAGAAATATATTACTATTATTACTATTTGTACTCCCAAATATATTTGTGTTATTATTAAATATTATTCAGTGCAATAGTAATATTACAAATATAGAATTTAAAATAATATATATATGTATATATCTTCTTCTTTACAAAAATGTCTGTACATTTATAGCACTACTTGTTACATTACCTTGGCATTAAATTACAAAAAAACTAGTAAACACTGCTGCAAGGGGGTTTCTAACACAGCTGCTGGGGGAGTGATGGTAAATTCGTCATCTTTTTCTCTTATGACTTCTGTAATCCATCTCTCTATATTTCTTTACCTCTCTTGGAAAGTCATGGGAAGGAAATACTCGATTTTTTTTTCTTTCACTGTTTGAGTAAATGGTAATGCAAAAAGGGTATTTGCTACGGTCTCCCATATCCCTCTATAGAAGTTTACCCTGCTATAGTTTACTTAAACCCAGAAATGGATATATATGCATGAACACAATCCATTATAGCTGATGTATCGTGTAGCATGATTGAAGTGACCTGCAGGTCTTAAATCTTTGTGGAAATATCTTGAATATGGTATTAAAAAATATCAAATTTGAAGTGCTGATACCTGGGATCCACCACGACCCTCTCCAGGATAAAGTGCTTACTCAAGATGAATGAATGAAAAGGGCATTATAATAGGGATACTGGGTATCATGTTTAAGATCTAAAACTTGCCCAAAATAAGCGTAAGTGCTGATGTTATGAAGTTTGAGGGAGAGAAACAATTGAATTTTATTTAACGCTTTTATTTTGGTTTAATGCACAATAACTCAGTGGTTTATGTTTAATCAGACTAATATAGCTAGACAGTCCATACAGGATTTCGTAGAGTTTTTTGTGATTGTCGTGGCCAAAATTGCTTGATTTTGCTGCGTCTTTTTTCAAAAGAAAAGAGTTTTTTATGTGCTTTTTTTTGCAGAAAACTCCTTGAATTGGCAAAATTGCATTTGCACAAAATTGTTTTGCACGGTCTTTCACAGTGATGCTTGTTGGTAAACGAGACCTTTTAGCTGTACTCATGACTCGAAGATAACTTTAGCTGAATGCATGTTGTGATGATATTACATGGCACGTCTTGGCCCAAATCTGCAGAAAATCTTCAGGAATTTAGAAAAATTGCAAGTTCCTCCGAATATTGCAGAGTTTGCTTAATTTTGCGTTAATTTCTGCAATCGCAAAATCCCAAACTCCTGGAGGGACTGACTAGACCACAGTCATTGGTTCAGAATGTAGTAGAAGCTATCCATGGGTGATATGAAATATTGAGTACTTCATGTTTAACGTTTCTAGGATGGCCAACCACCACTGGATTTGGTAGATTTCTTTGTGCTAGAGGAAGATGCACCCTCCCAACAAGAGAGAATGAGGAGGTGAGATGCTTCTCATATACATTTTTCAAGATGTTCAAACATCAAGATGTTTGTATTGGTTTCTCTTTTGTGAATACTTTTTTTTATTTTTTATCATCTGTTAATTTTGGCAGATTTGAAATGGCATACACACACACGCTTTATTATCTGGCCCAAGTGTATAAATATCTGGGTCAGTATGAGAGAGCGGGACAGTACTGCCACAGCACATTGCAGAGACAGCTGAAGTTCAGCCAGTTTGTGCCACTCGAGTGGGCTATCAATGCTGCCACACTGTCGCAGTATTACATCACCAAGGTAAGCTTTTAAATTCTTTAATGTACGTTTTGAACGTCTTTTCAGTTTTCAGCTAGTCCTTAAATCATATTGTATACACCCCTAGTGTTGGACTGTATTCACTATTCCTGTTTTGTGCTTTTATGATTGCATTTTTATTCTACAAAATACTAGAATACTAACTTTATTTCCATGATCCAAATCTTTCCGGTAGAAAACTGATCAACTTGAATTGGCTGTAATCAAATTCAGTTCATTCCAACACTGCCTTTTACACTGGTTCCACCTGTTAACTAGAAGACCTTTCGAAAAGGTTGAACAGACCAATATAGGACAAAGGAAACCAATGAAAGCTATTTCCTGTAGCTATAGGTCTGTACCTAGTCTTCAAAAATAAATCCGAGAGATCTGTTGTTGCAGTATGGTCAAAAACCAAGTGTGAGTGAGTTTCTTATCTATGCTGTTGCAAAGGTCTCGCCTACATTCCATTCCACTTTTCTCCTTTCTCACAGTCTAGTATACTCACCGTTAGCTACATAATGGAATAAAAGCAGACGTTACCCTTTAAACACTAATTCCATAATTACCACTCTTAAGTTGTTTGCTGATGTGTTTTTTTTTGTTTGTTTTTTTTAGACACGATACATGGAGGCGCGACACTGTTTGGCTGCAGCTAATGTCATTGCTGGTCTGGCTGGAGAAGTCCCTTCAGAGGCTGCTGCCAAAGAAAGTATGTTTAACGTCTTAAGACCTGAACTGTCACATTGCCTGCATTTTAATTTCCTTTTACTAGCACTAAGTCTGTAGGACCACTGTGGGGGTCTCATAAGGGTAAACATATCTTAGTACTTAAGTAAGGAACCAAGCACAATGGCGCATGCTGTTATTGGAAACAACACCAATAGAGTGTTGTGATGTGGCAGGATGCAATGCGGTTACCACCCTGAAGTTGATTATTTATCAATAGCAACACTTTCTGAAGGGTTTTATTTCTCATACTATATACCACATTCATTTGTCAGCGCTAATTGTTTGTTTATTAAAGACCAGCATGTCACACCTTTTATCCTTTTATTGTTATGTTTAATGTCATCGACTGTCTGTGAAACATGTTAGTTCCTGTCATCACTTATGTTATAACAGTTATAAACAGGCGTTCCCTCACTAGCCTCTGTCCCCCCCCCTTCTTGAAGTTAATAAGAGATAAAAATGCAACTTGTCATGTTACTAAGAAACCATAAAGTCCTGTTTTTCCTGTGTCAGAACAGCTTTATCTCTGAATCTTAGATAGCACTGACACTGCTTCTAAAACATTCTCCTCACAGAATGTCTCTGTGTAAGCTGTTATAGAAATGTCATATTAGAATAAGTTTATTGATATAAACCTTGAAGCTGAACTACAACTACATCAGAATCAAGCATTCAGCAGTGCTGTGGTATAGGTTTTTCTAAGTAGTTTACTTTGTCTGATATACCTCAGGTTCACACCAACATGTATTTTTGTTGTTTTATAACTTTATATTTAATTTAATTTAATTTAATAAAATAACCCAAATTTCCCTCTTGATGTGTAACTTAGAACTTCATTTGTGTCTTTGACAGGCGAAGCTGAATATGACAAACGTGAGCAGCTACGTCAGAAAAGAGCTGAAATTGCAAGGTGCTGGATCAAATATTGCCTTAATCTGTTACAAGATGCCAAAAAGCTTCTGGAGGTAATTTTGCTCCACTCATGTTCTCAAGTCTGTCTTTAGATTGCTGCTGCTGTTGTTAAATGAATCTGAATGTTTTTGCTGCCCTCTTCAGGACAACATTGGAGAGTTAGACTTGGACCGACAGGAAGAGCTGCAAAGTGCCCGACGGCATGAGGAGGAGGAAAAAGAGAGAGGAAGAAAAACAGCCGTTCTCTTTGATTCCGCTGACACGTTCGATTCGATTTGCAGCCAGGAGGAGAAGGTGAGCTGCATACTTCCGTTGAACTTTGAAGAAGCTCGTGCCATCTTTCTGGTGGGTCAAGGCTACGTGACGCAGGCCAAGGAGTATTTCGAGATGGATGGTCACGTAACGGACCATATCGAGATCCTTCAAGATCACAGTGCTCTTTTTAAGGTCTTGGCCTTTTTTGAGGAGGACCTGGAGCGCCGCTGCAAGATGCACAAGCGGCGCGTGGACATGCTCGAGCCCATCTGCAAGGATCTGAACGCTCAGTACTACTTGCTGATCTGCCGACAGTTGCAGTTCGAACTCGCCGAGACCTTCTATGAAATGATGGACCTAAAACTGGCCGTGGCTGAAAAGCAGGACCAGCCGGACGCACACACCATAAAGAAGTTCAACCACTTGTGCTCGGCATCCATCAAGTACTACCAAATGTTCCTCGACTCCATCCGTTCACCAGAGGGCAAGTTTCCTGAAAAACTCGAAGACGATTTGCTGAGACCGGCACTTGTGGCGAAGTTTCGTATTGCTCGACTTCAGTCCAAGATCATCTCAGGAAACCTGGCCACTCAATTGGAGAATCTCAACCTCTCACTGGAGTCGTACAACTTTGTTGTGCAGTATTGTGAGGAGCACCCAGAAGCCAAGAAGGCTGTGGAAACTGAACTGGAGCTGAGTGAAGAAATGGTGACCCTCCTTCCTATGAAGATCAATAGAATAGCATGTAGCATGGCCTCCTCTAACTAAGATGAAATTGTGATCACTTTATAAAGATGATTACAGGCTATAATGAGAGCTGACAAAAATCCTTCTGTTCCACTTTAAAACCATCATATTACAGTAGACCAGAGTGTATATACATTTTCCAGTCTCCATAATTAGTGATACCCCATTTTCCCAATCTAGTCTAGCTGACCTATCATTCACCTTTACTTGTACAAACATGGGAGCAGACTAGCGTTTCCTGTACTTACCTTGCTGAACTGCATGATTCAGTTATCACTAATATATTTAATGTTACAGTGCGTGGTCATATCTATCGTATCTGATCAAGGTAGAAAATGAAATATAGTGTAACTGTTAAATACACTTATGCTTAATAAATAAATTAATTTGTTTTCGTTAGTTTGTCTTGCGCATTCTTATTTGGGTGGCACAACCTTAAAAATTTTCTTACCAGTCTGAAATTGTCAGCTGAGTGCATGGTGGGCAGCAGGGTTTTGCAGTGGGTATCGTTGCTGTTTCACAGCTCCAGAGTCCCCAGTTTGAGCCAGAGCTTGGGTTATTGTCTGTGTGGAGTTTGTGTTTATGTAAACCCCTATTCCACATGGATTTCCTCCAGGTTCTCCAGTTTCCTCCCATCTCCCAAATAACATACCGGTGAATTGGCTACACTAAATTGTGAAGGCCTGTGTACATGGTGTCCTGTAATAGATTCGTGTCTCATCCAGGATGCACACCTCGTGTGTATTGTTACTGGGATTGGTTCCAGATCCATCGCAACCCTGATTAGGTTAAAGTGCTTACTGACAGTGAATGAATTAACAAATGAGTGCTCGGTGCACTGTCTGTAATAGTGCTTGTTATATGACGTTAACTGGGGCAGTGGTGGCTTGACGGTCAAGGCTCTGGGTTACTGATCGGAAGGTTGGGGGGTTCAAGCCCCAGCACTGCTGCGCTGCCACTGTTGGGTCCTTAACCCTCTTTGCTCCAGGGGCGCCATATCATGGCTGACCCTCTGCTCTGACCCCGACCTCCTAACATGTCAGGATATGCAAAGAAAAGAATTTCACTGTGCTGTAATGTATATGTGACCAATAAAGACTCATTATTATTATTGTTATTTTCTTAACACATGGAGAGTGAGCTCTGAACACAAAGCTGACATATTTTTATTTGATTATTGGTACATTTGATCATCTTTAGTCCTTTGCAGTACTTCTGGATGTTAAGAAGAGATGTTTATTTGATTATTGTTTTGTCCTCAGTTTCATGATAATCTGGTGGTGTAACTGTGTGATGACTAATGGGGGAGCTCTGCTTCTGTCTCTGGCTCATTTCTAACTGATAGTTTCCCTTCTTTGGACTGGAGACTGTTACACAGTATTTAAGATGCTGTTTATTTTTCGTCAGACCAGACATACCCAAACAGGTCTCTATTATTAAGGTGCTGTGTAATCTAACTACTTGTCTAGGAATGATGTGTTAGTTGGACTTCCTGTCTTGTTTATCACCAGATGAATACAGACATACTGACAGAACTCCAGCTGATGTACTGGCTCATTATCTCTGGAAAGTACCAAAATGGTTCAGCAATTATTCCCATGTTTAGAAATTGATTAATTTTATCATTGGAATCCACCTGGTTTTTTTCTCCTCCATTTTCAGTTCACTATATTTCTAGCAGAATTACTTTAAAGACTCTGTATGTGAATAGATATGAAGCTTCGGTTAGTGTCATAGTTTAAAGGATAAAATGTCTGTAATTGTTACACCTGTTATTTTGCTCAGAGGTGGCTCGGTGTGGAGTCGAACTTTTCTCCTATCTTGCCATGGTTTCACCACGTACAATTTTGTTCTTAAGAATTATAACATAACGCACTTAGTATATTGCTGTACCATTTACCACAAGGATGCATATTATGTGCTGTAGCTTTAGATGATTCAGTTATGGTTCAGAATCTTGGAATGATGATTTTAAACATCTCAAACTCCTCCAACACTAAATGTTAGAAAAGGGAAATTTCTATACACCAGTTAAGCCATTACATGCAGTTTAATTTCATCATCGTTCCTTCTCTAAAGAGCTAAAAATACACAATGTCTTGCATTTGTTTGTGATCAGTAGTGTTTGACTGGAATGCATGTTTCATGTTGTAGTTTGTGTGTTAAAATGGATTGCACAAAATTTGGGGAATGTTGAGTATGATTTACATTAGCTTGCATTTTTGTAAATCTTATGAGCAGAGTTGGGTGTAACGCGTTACAAAGTAACACATTACTGTATTCTAATTACTTTTTCTGATAACGCAGTAATGTAACACATTACATTTTAAATTTGTGTCATTTGATTACAGTTACTGATGTCAATAAAATGATGGTACTTGCGGTGCAAATTTATTGTTGAGAAAACAATATTAAGTAAAATACCTTTTTAAAATAAATCATGTTTTGCATAGCTACCAGGGGCGTAACGCAGCCTGGGCATTCAGGGCTGTAGCCCCGAAGAGTTTTTCTTTAGCCCCGAATAATTCTCCCCTTGGAGCGGTTTGTCTCTATGTAACTGAACACCAGTAAAAGAAGACGGTGGTGTTGTAATTTTATATCTTCAGTGAACGGAGGCGAGACCAATCATTTTCCTTTACAGGAAAATATGTGGAAACACTTGTGTCTTATTGGCTAACAGCTCTCTTCTGCCAAACGCTAGCTCACACAGTCAATGTGAGGGGAAAATGGATATATGTAGATTTTTTTTTTAAACCAGCAAATGGGTTGAAACTGAAACAGTAACATCCTCTGACGCTGAGCAAGAAAACAAGGTGTGTAAGTGTCTATATGAGTTCCAGTTAACTTGAACATGATACGAGCAGAGCATAAGGAAAGATAATGTACTTTGCATGGCACTGTAGCAGCTAAACCCATACAATGATAGCTTAGTTGTGCCTCCACTTGGCTAGCAACACCAAACTAGCCTAGTTAGAAAAGTTTTATATTTTATCGGTCTGGTAGTCCCCATCCGAGGCAAGTTTTATGATAAATCCAACCTTTTCTGATCATGTCATACATTGACGTGCACTTAAATTACTGAAGGAACTATGAGTTTCACTTTGTAGTGTATTTTTGTACGTTTGATAGGTTTTGAAAGTAACCTTAAAGTAAAGTAATTAGTAATCTGTAGTGGATTACTATTTTTGATTAACTTACCCAACACTGCTTATGTTCTTATGAATCATGAGTTTTATTTTACTAAGTTCTGTTGTTTTAGGAATTCCAGAAAGCGCATAAACTGCCACTCTATTATTCTAACAAGATCAAGTAAATTAATGTGGGACAATGGAAACCAAAAAAAAACCTTGCTTTCTGTAGCAACCTTCATAAAATTTTAGCGACAGAAATCCCCATAGTTTCAGTTGCTGTGTGTACAAGAGGAAAACCAGAAAAGAAGCTGCAGATTCATTGTTTCCATCAAGCTCAGCATCATGATGTCATGCAGTTGTCTACATCACCCTTACAGAGGAAATGGACTAAACTGGCTCTTTGTTTTTGCTCTCTAATGAGACATGACCTTGACTGAAGCCGTACTCAAGCAAACAAATTATACTCCACAATTGCCTTCATGTCACCACTCAAAATTATACTTAAAGAATGAGTAATTCCAGGAATTGTCAATAAGACAGGGGTTATCTAGACAAACAGGACTGAGATGTAGCACTTTACCACAAAGCTACAGTCCCATCCAAAAGTATTGGAATGACAATGCCAATTCTTCAGTTTTTGCTATACACTGAAGACCAGAGAGCTATCTATGTGAGAAAAGCAAGCCATTCTGAAGCTAAAAAAGAGGGGAAATCAATTAGAGCCATTGCAGAAGCATTGGGCATAGCCAAAGCAATAAATTGGAATGTCCTGAAAAAGAAAGAAACCACTGGTGTACTAACAACCAGACCTTTAACAAGATGGCCAAGGAAAAGAACAGCAGTTGATGAAAACATTGTGAGAGCTGTGAAGAAAAATACAAAAACTAACAGTCAGTGACATCAACAACAACCTCCACAGGGCAGGGGTGAAGGTATCACAATCCACTGTTCGAAGAAGACTTCGAGAGGAGAAATATAGAGGCCATACCACAAGATGAAAACTGTTCATCAGGAGTAAGAATAGGAAAGCCAGATTGAAATTCACAAAAAGAAATACAGAGATGAGCCACAAAAGTTCTGGAACCAAATTAATCTCTACCAAAGTGATGGAAAGACCAAAGTGTGGAGAAAGAAAGGGTCTACTCATGATCCAAAACATACAAGCTCATCTGTCAAGGATGTTGGAGGTAGTGTCATGGCTTGGGCTTGCATGGCTGCTTCTGGAATAGTCTCCCTAATCTTTATTGATGATGTAACTCACGATGGTAGCAGCAGAATTAATTCAGAGGTTTACAGAAACATTCTGTCTGCAAATGTACAGAGAAATTCATCCAGTCTAATTGGGAGGACCTTAATCATGCAGCAAGACAATGATCCAAAAAGCACTGCCAACACAACAAAAAGCAGAAGTTTTTGTGGTCAAGTCAATCACCAGACCTTAACATAAATGAGCAGCATTTCACCTCTTGAAGAGGAGACTGAAGGGAGAAACCCCCCAAAACAAACAACTGAAAGAAGCTGTGGTACAAGCCGGGAAAAGCATCAAAAGAGTACTGAAACAGTTTGGTGATGTCATTGGGTCACCAGCTTGATGCAGTTATTGCAAGCAAGGGATATGCAACCAAATATTAAGTGTTATTTACTTTAAAACTGTCTGTTGCAATACTTTTACTCACCTAAAAATTGGATGGTCTGCTACCGAAGGTGCCGAAGCTATTAACACATCCAGATGTAAATATCAGGAAATGAAAGCTGAAATTCTGATCCATCATCTCATATTCACTCATATATTTTGATCTCAAACCCAAATGCCTTTAGTATATAGCAAAAACAAAAGAACTGACCTTTCCATTTCAATGTGACACATTTTGGTTCTGTGCTTGTGACCAGAAGGTTGGGAAATTAAACTCCCACAATTGCCACTGCTGAGCCTATGAGTAACAATCTTCCACCACACTCTCAGCCCAACCTAGTTCAGAAATGCACAGAAAACACTTCATTGTGTTATACATGTGTACACAAGAAGGTCAAGAAGAAAACATCTTATTTCTTATGTTACAACAGTAATCTATCACACTGCAGTGGAAGAATATCCGTGATTTCAAGCCTGATTGTTTTCCTAGTCACAGTGAATCAATACAGAAGTCTACAGTATTTCCTGTAAGTGTTTTCTTGTGTTGATGTTTGCAGCTTTTGGATGAAAAAGGGCTATTGAATTTGAAATCTTCATCTGTTTTGTTGTAATTTCCCCTTTAGCAAGAGACACAGTTTCTGTCATCACAGTCCCACACAGGAAATCATCTTACAAAAAAGAGATACACTGTACAAGATTTTAAAGCATCAAGAAAAGAACTTTATTGATCCCAAGGCCTTTCTTTGCCAACTTGCTCAAGACGATATAAATAAAAATGAATAGATTTGGTAAAATATAGATATAAATTTTGGTAATGTATAAAAACTATATATAAAACCTAGAATGAGTTATTTAAATAGAGGTGTTCTGTAGTTCTGTTGAAAAAATTGTCACGTCTTTAATAACATGTCTTTGTCACTTCCTGTGAGTAGATTATAAAACCCACTTCCTGGCAGTATGAGCTTCGTGTCAGCTGAAACATGTTTTATACAGGCTGAGTTTACTGGTTTGGCTAATCAGTTGTGGTGACATTTCCTTTGTGCCAATAAAGTGATGCAGTCTTTTACATGATTGATGTGAATTTAGTTTGGCTTCCACTTTAGTCATTATCAATTTGTATCGGAGCAGTAAAGCTTTTTTCCATCATATGACAGTGACAGCAATGTGGAAAATAAAAGCAAGCACTGCACACCTCCACCCAAAACCACACACACAGTGGGTCACTGCAGAGCTGTGAACGTCCAACCACTGAAGGCTGTGTCATTTTCAGAAGGGTCTGCATCCCTATCAACGATCAAATTAGCAAAGGAATTTGACCCAAACATTAACTTATATAATCAGAATATGGCAACCCTTTAAAAGCATGTTTTTTCCAGATGATATTTTAATCAGGGATTTTTCAGGGATACTTTAATCAGAGGTGTCCAAAGTCCAACCCCAGGGCCAAATGGAGCCTGTGTACAGATTTTGGACATGTTTATGTCAACTCATCGCAGGGCACAATCACACACAATTTGATAATGCAACGCTTGTCTTTGGATTGGTATACGGTAAATGGTTTGCACTTATATAGCGCTTTTATCCAAAGCACTTTACACTGTGTCTCATTCACCCATTCACACACCAATGGTAGCAGAGCTGCCATGCAAGGCGCTAACTTGCCGTTGGGAGAAACTTGGGGTTCAGTGTCTTGCCCAAAGACACTTCAGCATGTGAGGTCATCTGGGCCGGGAATCAAACCGCCAACCCTACGATTAGTGGACAACCCGCTCTACCACGTGAGCCACAAGTGTCCCATTGGGGGATTGGGAGAGGAAACCCCCAGAGAACATGCAAACTCCACATATACAGTGTGGAGGCAGGAACCAAACCCTGGAGATACAAGGCAAACATGCTAACTAAGCCACCATGCCCCCACACCTGCAAATTAACTTTGTAAATGTGTGTGTTTCGTATGTCAAGGGACTGTTGCGGCATTTAAAGTATGTAATATCATCAGACATTACGAAACAAATCATGGGCATTGCAAAAAATATTCTGCGTATGAGAGGGCAGAGAAACTGAAGCAGGTGGAAGCTATCCTGGCAGAAGGAAATTTTTGTCAGAGCAAACGGAGTTTACTAGTGCTAAAGCGTCCAACTACTAAGCATTGCAAACCTTTTGTGAATTCTTGAGAGTTCCTGACTAAAGTGGTCAATTTTATCAATCCTCCAGTCTAATATGGCCCCCTTTGAAAAAAATTTGGACACTTCTGACTTTAATGGAGCGTTTACCTCCAAAGTCATCTACTGCCACTGAGTTTTTATCCAGAGCTTTCCAGTCCCAGATCTGCATCAATATTTGCATTTGTATTAAATCTTGATATCTTTTTAACAGGGACAAAACATTGCAAAGAACAGCAACTAATTGCTTGGCACAATTAAACATTTTTAAACTGCAGTACACTCCATCACTAAACTTCAACTGAAAATGCAACTTTCTCAAAATTATTCAACCCCCTGAATAGAATCTCTCACAACAGCACAAATATGCAAAACAGGTGTTGTCTCAATCACACCTTATGCAACTAATCAAGGGCTTCATTAGTTGCACCAGTTGTGCTTGAGCTGAAACACATGAAATACCTGAACTGGCTAGGGGTAGAAAATATATGAAGTACCTGAACTAGCTAGGGGCAGAAAATGGAAGCTATCACACGGCTGCAACCAGATTTCTGAGAAGGCAGGTTGTGAAAAACCCTTGACTGACTGCAAAAGACCTGCAGCAAGACTTGGTGGCAACAGGCACTGAGGTTTTAGTGAGCACAGTAAGGCGCGTCCTAAACACAGAAGGGTTACATGTACAGACACACACGTTTAGATGTACACCACTACTGACCCAAAAGCACAAGAATAGTCGGCTCAAAATCATATAAATAAGCCACAGAAGTTTGGAGATTCTGTTCTGTGGAGCGATGAAACAAAACTGGAACTTTTCTGCACGATGGATCGGTGGTATGTCTGGAGGAAGAAGAATGAAGAAAGAACACTCTGTCCACAGTCCAGCATGGTAGTGGCTCGGTGATGCTCTGGGGCTGCTTTGCATCCTCTGGCACTGGAAACCTGCAGTGTGAAAAAGCTTCACTTTTTTTCACAATTGTTTTTTTTTCCCCCTCTGGAACTCATTTTCCCCTGAATGGTCATGGCGAAGGGTCAACTGACTTGCTCCAAATTTCACTTAACCATAAAACAGTTCCTCCTACTTGTGGCAAAAGTGAAAAAAGAGTATCATCTTATTAAATCTTTATTCTTATTTTCTGACTTTGGGAAAAAAATAACTCAATTCACACCTACTCATTCATATTTACAGTAGATTGCCCTTAGTGTGTGTGTGTGTGTGTGTGTGTGTGTGTGTGTGTGTGTGTGTGTGTGTGTCCTATGAGTCCTATCATGAACTAGGATCCCATATGGGATGACTTCTCCCAGCTTGTGCCCAATGTTCCCTAGGAAAGGCCCCGGATCCTGCTGCTCAAGATTCAGCCGCTACTGAAGATGAATGAATGGTTTTTTTTTTTAAATTTGAATATGAGCCAAAATCAAACCAAATCATTGTTCAACCAATAAATGTGGCTTCTTTAGGTTTTAATTACTTACTGAGGAGTTTGCTTATTGTATTTAATTGAAATTGTTCTGTGATTGTATGGTATTGTATTGTACTTGTTATATTGTATTGTGACTGTACTTAATGTACCTGGCTGTGAAGACACCTTAATTTCCCCACCAAGGATTAATAAAGTCATCCATCCATCCATCTATCTATCTATCTATCTATTTATAAATAACCTGCTCCTTAGTTATAAACCTTCTTGGTTTCCTTTAAAATGTATGCAAA
Organism: Ictalurus furcatus; assembly: GCF_023375685.1. Taxonomy (NCBI): domain Eukaryota; kingdom Metazoa; phylum Chordata; class Actinopteri; order Siluriformes; family Ictaluridae; genus Ictalurus; species Ictalurus furcatus. Next base: position 26,920,590 of record NC_071257.1, on the reverse strand, counting down.
TAGTATGCACATATGAAGCCTATGTCTGACTTTTATGATTCAGATGTTTTTATCTGACAGTCTAATTATATGACACATTTGGCTGTTTGACCCTTTCTTAAATCTGGATTTATATTTGCAGAATCAGCAGCGTTAGCCTGAAAGAGGAAACTCCCCAAGATTCAAGGCACCACCTATGTATGACAACTATGGTGCACAGTTTTGACAAACTGTTTAGTGTGGTATTATTCAGCTTTAAGCAGTAGTCTTGTCATACTCTGCACAGAGATCAGTCCCTCCAGGATTTTGCGGTCACAGAAATTAAGGCAAAATCAAGGAAACTCTGCCATATTTGCAGGAGCTTGCAAATTTTTTTAATTACCACAGATTTTCTGCAGATTTGGGCCAAGACAGGTCATGTGGCGTCATCACAACACACATTCAGCCAAAGCCCCATTCAATTCAAACATGAATACAGCTAAAAGGTCTCATTTACTAACAAACATCACTGTGAAAGACCGTGCAAAACAATTTTGTGCAATTGCAATTTCTCCAATTCAAGTAGTAGCAAAGTAGCAAAAGACAGTAGCAAAAAAGCACAAAAAACTCAGCAGATTGCATCATAGATTTTGAAAAAAGTCGCAGCGAAATCAAGCATTTTTGGCCGCAACAATCACAGATAGACTGTATGGGCTGAGATATTGAACATAACAAAGATTTACACTCTGTAGCTACAGTGCTGTGAAAAAGTATTTGCCCCCATTCTGATTTCTGTATCTCATAATAACACTTAAACACTTCAAGCATGGTGGTGGAAGTGTGATGGTGTGGGGATGCTTTGCTGCTTCAGGGTCTGGGCAACTTGTAAAAATTAAGGGAAACATGAATTCTGCTCTCTACCAGAAAATCCTAAAGGAGAATGTCTGATCTTCAGTCCATAAATTGAAACTTAAGTGCAACTGGATTATGCAGCAAGACAATGATCCAAAGCACAAGACTAAGTCCTAGTCGTAGAAGTTAGTGAAAGACTGATCTCCAGTTATCAGAAGTGTTTGGTTGCAGTTATTGCTGCTAAAGGTGCCACAAACAGATTTTAAGTTTAAGGGGGCAATTAGTTCCTCACATTGGTGATAGGTCTTGGATCAATAAATTAATAAATAAATAAATAAGGTGTTGCTTCAAGAAATAAATAAAAACTGTATTGTGTGTTTACTCAGCTTGCCTTTGTTTTATGTTTTATTTCGCTTGAAGATTTAAAATTATTTAGTATGAGAGATACGCAAAAACAGAAGATATCAGGATAGGGAAAATACTTTTTCACAGCACTGTATGTTATTGGGTGCACCTACTGTCCCTAGGGTTAGAGTGTACAAATGTCTTTTTATCAGATACACCTGAGGGTGTATAATGTTCATATGGGTGGCACAAGGTCAAAGCTTATACCTTTGAAATAAGCCTTACCACCCCAACTCTCTCCTCAAATCACAGTGTTACATCTATTGAACTCATACAGGCTTCTAGGAAACCTTCACACTAAAACACAATTAAATGGCATGACACAGGAACATTACAAGCACAGTTACAATGGCATTTGATAGGAGAAAAAATTACAGTGATCTTAAACTTAAGTTATAACAGTCATGTTTGACTGTTTGCTCCTAAAAGCTGTACTCAGATGTTACACAGAATTACAGCAGAAACTCGGCTCAGCTAGTCAGTGATCTATGGGATAACAAGCATGATGATGTTGACTGCACTATTAGCATGAAAGTTCCACTGATTTTTCCTCAGGGATCAATAAAGTAAATGCATCCATCCATTTATCCATCCATCCATCATCCATTCAAATATCTATATATTTATCTATCTATCTATCTATCTATCTATCTATCTATCTATTTTTGAAGCTTTGGAATCTGATCTGTTTGAGTAGAGTGTACAGTTGAGGAGGTGAAAGAGATGGACAGACTAATGGAAGAAAACACTACTGCATCACTCTCTTTAGGTAGATATGGAGCAAGCAATAAATGCCACTGGCACCATTATTAGCAGGAAACAGCATTGTGGGTAATGTAGGAAACCATTAACCAAAGTGATACCAGATTAACGATGAAAGAAGTTTAAAAAAAATAAAAGCCAAACTCAGGATAAAAACGTAAACTCAGACTTTTAAAGACACCATGGAAATATTTCCTCTCCCCTACCTAATAATGGTTATTAATTATTCTGATGGTTGTTAATTATTTCAGCTCAGTCAGTGAGAAACAGCAGAGGGACCAAATAAAATTGTAAGTCAGCTAGTGAACATCACCAATCAGATCAGAGTTGAGGCTGCTCTGAGAAATTGAAGTAAAGTTGAAGTAAACTGGAAGAACTGGAGACTGATTGATTGAAAATATTGGGGGGGGGGGGGATTTTCACGGGAATAGGACACCTAATAAGAGCTGCCGCCCGCGGGCCACTGCCATTACTGTCACAGTACTCTACTGGCACGCGTTGACCAAACGATTACACGGTCAAAGTCCCTATCTTTTTGTGCTATTATGTAAATATATTTGTTTTGTATAACACGTGGAAAAATGGATATGTCTGTAGCAAGGATTATCAGACCTGCCAGCTACTGATGTGATGTGTTTAAGATAACAATACTGTCAAGAAAATGCGAATACAACTCACTTCTCTTGGATGGATACATTTATTAGCTTTATTTAATAATATATGATGCAGTAGCATATTATCTTCATCAAAAATGAAGACAATGAGTAATATAAGTGGTTTTATTTGACTGCATTCTTTTCCATTTCCAAATGTTTACTTCAGCTCTTAGACATCGGTCTGATTGGAAAGACTTTTTATTATATTGCTGGTACATTTTTATTTGTTTTATTTGATTAACAAAATAATGTTGTTCTTTTATTAGTTTGTTTTAAATAATTGATGAAGCACTTTAAACAGTGTTTCATAAGAAGTTATTAACCGCTTAATGCCATTGTTTTGATATAATATTCATATAAACATTTAACTTTTGAAATAAAAGTGTTTACAACATTACCATGTTCTGTTACAAGTAAAAAGGCTGTCAATGTGATATGATATACCACTTTTAAAATAATATGTAGATGTGGGGCTCCATGACTATATATTAACATATATGATATGGTTGGAGGGCAGTGAAATCAATCATTTTTCAGGAGGCCCAGAACTCCCTAGCTACAGCCCTGCTAATGGTGTAGCACCTAAGTAACTGATCAGCCGTGATCCTGTGATGTCCAAACCCAGCACTAGACTTTAAAAAATTATAGTGCTGGGTTATAGTCAGTAACTGTAAATCTATAAAGTGCTTATGGCACTATATAGCCAAAGTTTTGTAGACACCTGACCATCACACTCATATGTGCTTGATGAACATCCCATGCCAAATTTATTCCCCCCTTGCTGTTATAATAACCGCCACTCGTCTGGGAAGTCTTACACTAGATTTTGGAGAGTGCCTGTGGGGATTTGCTCATTCAGCCACAAGGGCATTAGTGAGGTCAGGCACTGATATTGGGTGAGGATGCCTGGCATGCATTCAGTGTTCATCCCAAACCTGTTCAGTATTGTTGAGGTCAGGGCTCTGTGCAGGCCAGTCGAGTTCTTCCACACCAACCTTGGCAACCATGTCTTCATGGAGCTCGCTTTGTGCACAGGGCATTGTCATGCTGGAACATGTTTGGGCCTCTTAGTTCCAGTGAATGGAAAAAGACATTCTGTAGCTACAACGTGCTTCCAACTTTGTGCCAACTGTTTAGAGAAGACCCACACATGGGGGTGATGTTCAGGTGTCCACAGAAATTTGGCCATATAGTATATACAGTTAGTTTACCTCATAAAAGGGCCAGTGAATGTGTATCAGAAGTCCTATTCACACATCAGTATGCTAAGTACAGACTTGGTCGGGTGATGACGCACACGTAGGCGGGGCTTCCTGTCAGTATAAAAGCAAGTGCACGCGCTCGCCTGCACAGCTTCACGCGCTTTCATTGTGTTCTGCATCTCAGAAGAAGGAAAACTCGTCACGATGCGGTTCTACCACAGCTTGACTTTATTAACACTCATCCTCGTATACCTGTTATCGGATAATGTACTCGGTAAGTGTTTTATCCTTTTTTTCTGTATCGTTTGGTTTATTTGTTGTTGTTTTTTTATTCTTATCTTATTAGTGTAAATTAAGTCATTAAGTTATGTTGTAGCGTATACACACACAAACACACGATAACTGCTTCCTAATACTTTGTAAAATATATATATTTTTTAAAACTGAGTGGTTTGGGTTTTGGGCTGTAAGTTTGTGAGAAATTGAAAGTCCATGTTTGAGGCACGGATACACCAAGACTAAAACCTCGGCGTGTTTTTAGTGTTAAACTGTAACGGAATTAAAAACATGCTTAACTACTAAGTTCAGCTGATTTTTTACAAAATTATATACACCTTCATAATAACAGCGTTATTGCGTCTTTCTGTCACAAAGGAAGTCAATAACATCATTTCACTTCGATGACTAGTATAACTATTTGACACAAATGTATCTATACTATCAATAATACCGAAATGATATGGTCCTGGAGTATTACATTGGATAAGAGGAGTGTTTTTGTTTACATGTAACATCATAAGGATGAGTTAAGCAGTGTTTTTTCTTCTTCACTTTCCTCTCACTCCCCCATGATTTCGTCAAAGTATTGGCTTGCCTATTTAATGTGTTCAAGAATTATAAAACTCTAATATTTCATTTTATTCGTCATAACACAAATTGTGAATATAGCTACCATACAAAGATTTATATTTGTTCACATTAGATCACATGACACCGAAGTGAAGGAGGAAAAAAAAATAGATTTTCAATTTTGTGATGAAAATTAAACGTTGTAGACAAAGATTGCTTTTGGTATCATAATAATGGCCAGGGGGGGGAGGTTGGGTTGTTGGACATTATTGTTATTATTGTTATTATTTTGTTTGTTTTTGTTTGTTTTTAGGAGCCTCAATAAAAGGCAGGTACGTGCACTTGAAGTGCAAACCAGACAGCAAAGATGCGAACTGTGTCCAACATAAAGGCCTACGGAGCAATCTGCCTGGATCACATCAACGACTTCCCGTTAGAGCCGTACAGGACATGTGAGTAATTACTTTCTTAATGTTGGTGTTTTTTCCTGGAAATAAATAGTCCATGGGCTGTTGCATCACATACTGACAAGATCTTGTGATTATAGGAAGTTGCATCATATTTTCACATCAAAAAAAAGAAGAAGAGATTTTTCCCTGAGATTAAACAACCAATAGTTTCCTGTATAAAGCATATAATGACCCATCACATTTTCCTAAGACGATTGTTGCCAGGGAGCCAGGTCACGTACACAAGTTTGCAGAACATGCACTTATGTTCATCATGTGGCTTAAGTGAGAACATTTTGATCTGTGTGGGGGCCACAGGTTTCCTGTCATTGACGAAAAGAAACTGTGGCATAAAAGAAGAAGTGAGGCTTTGGAGCTTTTCAATTGCAAGAAATTGTACTTTTGTACTGGATAGTATCGATATATTACATTAGCACTTAGACGCCAAGCATTTGTGGTTTGGAAATGGTTAAAGAATGGACACGGTAAAGGCAGGAAGACAAACCTAGCCCATTAGGCAACTTCCTCCAGAGCGATTTCCACTTAACACTCAACAACAGTGTTTGCTAATGATGACTATGAAAGGATCATTTGTTTCACCAGACTTTTCTCCTTACTCCTTAATGCAGATTGTCAATATGGCTATCAAAAGTTTTACTGTTGTTGTTTTGTTTTTTCATCTGCATCAACACTGAACATTTGGCTGTTTATTCAGCTGTGACATGTATTTGAAATTCTTACATTTGTGTTTCTGTAAGAAAGAAAGACATAACGAATAAATGTATATATGGCCATTGCAAATAGTAAAGTCCTTTGCACATCAGACAGTTCTACGTACCAAACATTTAGATTGAGATGTTATTTTAGCTGTTGAAAAAAATGACTGTTAAGTTGTTCTTCCATAAAAGGCACTGAGGTTTGCTCGAGGACGTGATACAGATACAAATCTTTGTGGTTGATTCATGCGATCTAGCTTATAATAAACAAGTAAATATGAATACTCTGGCAAGATTGATTACATTTTATGATTACAGTTAATTCCACTTTTAAAACATTTTGTAACTATACTACCAACAATCAGGAACACGATACTGACCTTTACGAATAACAGAGGCTGAATATGTCACCATTCATTACCGTGTGGAGAAGAATTAAACGCATCACTGCAAGGACACAGGACACAGTACTGACTTTCAGGACTCTTTTAACTACAACTGCTAAAATAATAATATGTAGATAAACAAATACACTTTAAAACAGAGTATTTAGAGTGTGTATCTTGGAGAGAGAGTATTTGTATTTGATGTTTTATTTATATTCGTTTCATATCACTAGGTTGTGTTGTGATAGATCGCACATAATCTGTAGGCTGCATGATATCCCAACACCCACAACGTAAAAAAACCCCCACCCGTGTCCCTGCATCACTGACATCAAATATTCATCAAATATTATTTCTCTGGCCTGGTTTGTGCAATACATATTTACTCTGTTACACAAAAAAACATTTAATGAACTTCATTTTTATCGAAAGAATGTAATTAAATAAATGATAGTAATTTTTTCTTCTGCACAGCCATTATTACAGTCTTTAAGGGCTTTGTTGTTTTGAACAAAGCACACAAAATGGAGGACTGGTCAAGGAACATTCCTGGCTTCTTGGGGGGAAAAAAGATAGAGAGACCGGAAGACCAACAGGATGTTGGCTGAGCCTGACTCTCTGCTTCTGTTTCTATTTTTTTATGCAGCAATCTTGTCGAGAGCAGTGAAGAGAGCTATGAGAGAGAGGATTCTGGAGACGGCTCTGGTGACTTCCTCCCCTTCAAATTAAGCCGGAAGGAGCGTCAAAGTGGTCCAGAAGAGCCGATCCAAAATGAGGAGGAAGGGAGCAGCGTTGAGTTTGAAAAATACAACGATATAGCTACTGAGCCTGGTAAACCCAAGCTGCCTGTTGAGGATCTGCGTAAGGATAATATAATCGAATGAGCTGAAATCTGCCAGTCTCAGATCCTCTAATATCAATTAAATCTTGCAAAAACTCTCAGGATAAGAAGCCCTAAAGCCCCTAAAATGTTGTATTTTTTCTATTTCCTCAATCTTTGATATGAGCACATGTTCATTTGTATTGGACTACTTTATGGTATGTGCTGCATGCTGAGTCAGGAAGTGTGAGTTCAAATGATCCAATTCCTTTATGCCCCTGAAGATATTATTTCTGATAATTTGAGAGTATTAAAATACTATTTAATCATTTAAAATAATATATAGTATGAGAATTTTTATATGCTTCACCATCATATAACATATTTATGTTGTATCAGAGTTAAACTGGAATGTCACTTTCTTAAATATAAAGGTTTTTACTATTTTCTGCCTTTGTTTGTTTGTTTGTTTGTTTGTTTTTTCTTTATAAATGCTGTTTGTCCTTGAGGTTTAATGGAACACAATCTTGTGCAATTGCTCTAAGCTTTTTTCCTAATAATCTGTTGATATATTTGTACTGCATTATTATTATTATTATTATTATTATTATTATTATTCACTTGTAATCAGTAGCAGGTGCATGAAATTCATTAGTTTTTCATTCATATCAAACTCATGAGGGTTTTATTCCACTGCATTTTAATTTTCAATTAAAAAGTCCAAGGAAAGGGCCGTCTCTTTTCCTTATTGGTACTTTGTCACATAAATTTGTACATTAGTGAGTCCTGTTAATTTTTCAGTATAGATCACTGAGCGACTCGAATGTTGTTCTCATGAATAATGCAACAGTGTGCACTTTGCTTCTCTTCTAGCTAAGTGAGGAGTGGGTTGCACCGTGGAATAAAGCATTCACTTTGCAATGCATTTATCATTTTCTATATCAGTAACCCATTCTCAGTAGTTCTCAACAGTTCAAATCATTTCCCGTCATCATATTTCCATTTGTCGGATCCCCTCTTTTGTGCTGATGGAGAAGAAAAAGCCAACCTTAAGACAACTTCTCTGTTTAAATGACAGACAACACTAACTGATGTTTTCTTAGACTTCCTGTTTTGTTTTTTGTAAGAGTGGTGTTATCACACTTTTGTGCCGAGTATCACTAGCAAGCTTCCTCTGACAGTAATTTCACATGACCTGTTTTTTGACACAGAGAAAATTGTGTTGGTTTTAGAGTTTTAGTGCACAGCCTGTTTTACAGAAGAGAGAAACAAATTAAAACAGATATGTCCTCTGGTGTGATGAATGGACAGTGTTGTTCACTGTTGGTTCATGACTAAATGTCAGTAGACATAATATATTGTACACAAAATACACAAAATGTTTACTTATACCTACCTTCAATACTTTACATTACATTACATTAAATGAACTTATCATTTCTGACTATAGCTGATCCGGTGCTGTGACAATTTATCCGCCTTTACCCTGTTTGTTCATCAATGGAAATGGATCATCATGAAGAGCACAACAGTAGGGATGACATGCTAGTGTGTGTGGTGCTGATACGAGTATATTGAGTGCAGCAATGTTGCTGGTATTTTTTTAATACCTCAGTGTCATTACCAACATCAGTCCTGTGGGGAAAAACTGAGACATACAAATGTTTTACAAACTAACACATGAACTGACAGCTACAGGGTGTCCCAAAAGTCTCCATACATAGGGGAAATTAACACTTTTTAGCCAAATGTCTTCCAATACAGTGCTGTGAAAAAGCATTTGCCCCGTCCTGATTTTATTCTGTTTTTGTGTATATCTCATACTAAATAGTTTTAGATCTTCAAATGAAATACAACATGAAACAAAGGCAACCTGAGCAAATGCACTTTTATATATATATATATATATAATAAAATTTTAATATAAAAATATTTTATAAAACTTTAATGTAGATTTTTTAACCATTCAGAGGTCGACTTACTCCTATGATTTGGATCATTGTCTTGCTGCATAATCCAGTTGCATCTGAATTTACAGACTGAACACCGGACATTCTCCTTTAAGATTTTCTGGTAGAGAGCAGAATTCATGCTTTATTGCTGCAAGAGAGGCCTGTAGGCCCTTTGATGTTGTCCATAGCTCTTTTGTGACTTCCTGGATGAGTAGTTGCTGTGCTCTTGGAGGAATTTTGGAAGGTCGGCCACTTCTGGGAAGGTTCACTACAGTGCTGAGTTTTTGTAACCCTTCCCAAACTGTATTTCAGTAACCTTCTTCCTCATCATTTCTGGAATTTCTTTCGACTTTGGCATAGTGTGTTACTGGATAAGACCCTTTAACCAACGTCACGCTGTTGAAAAAGTTCTATTTAAGTGTTGATTTGATTGAACAGGGTTTGCAGTAATCAGGCCTGGTTGTGTCTAGTCCAGCTGAACCCCATTATTAATGCAGTTACATAGAATTGGGGAATTAGTAACTACAGGGGCAAATATATTTTCACACAGGCTCAGTTGATATTGGATAACTTTTGTGCTTCAATAAATAACATCATCATTTAAAAACTGTATTTTGTATTTACTCAGGTTGGTTTATCTTAGATTTTGTTTGAATTTTTTTTTAACAATTTAGTATGAGATAAACACAAAAACAGAAGAAATCAGGATGGGCAAATACTTTTTCACGGCACTGTGATAGTCTTTAAGAACACCTTTGACAATAGAAGAACATATTGAACTCATTCTTACGGCTGGATCAGGAAACTGTCGCAAGGATGCGATGGACTTTAACAGGAAATATGGCAAGCACATCACACATGACACTGTTGCCAAACAGACATGCTGTTGACCAACCGAGACGTGGACGTCCACGGCTTTACTGAATGTAAGACTGTGATTTTATGCCATTGTGTTCCATGAAGACTGACATGAAGGATTTCACGTAAAACTTAAGGGCAACTTTGGAAACAAACAAACAAACCAGTAGTTCTACAACAGTGTTCAAGTGTTAAAAATGAAGAGTGTTTGGTAACAGTGTTTAGGTGTTAAAGATGACGAACAGTGTGTGGTGTTCAAGTGAAAAAAAACCCCCCTAGCTTAATAGTTTATTACCTCAATGAGTTGCATTGCTGGATGCCCATTTCTTTACAGAATTTAGGCTTCATTTAAAGAACACATCAAATAAAATGCACAATTTGTGTGTGCACAGTAAAATACAGGTGTCATTGTAATAGGAATGTTGCGAGGGTAGGCGCATAGTGGATTAGTGGTTAGCACACACACCTCACACCTCCGAATCCCACCTCCACCCTGTGTGTGTGTGTTTGTGTGTGTGTGTGGAGTTTGCATGTTCTCCCTGTGCTTCCGCAGTTTCCTCGCCCAGTCCAAAGACATGTGTTGTAGGCTGACTGGCATTTCCAAATTGTCCGTAGCGTGTGAAAGGTTGTGTGATTGTTCCCCCTGCCTTGTGCTCCAAGTTCCCTGGGATGTGCTCCAGGCTCCCTGTGACCCTGTGTAAATAAGTGCTATGGAAAATGAATGGGTGGATGTTATGGTGACATATTCTGTGCACTTGATACTGTGTAGCTAGTGATTCAGTTGTCACAATTTTTAATAAGCATTTTATATCCCAAGCTAGATAGAGATAGAAATCCATCCATCCATCCATCGTCTATACCGCTTATCCTTCAGGGTCACAGGGAACCTGGAGCCTATCCTATGGAGCACTGGGCACAAGGCGGGATACACCCTGTACGGGGCGCCAACCCATCGCAGGGCATAGTCACATACACATTCATACACAATGGACAGAGGGTGCACGGTGGCTTAGTGGTTAGCATGTTTGCCTCACACCTCCAGGGTTGGGGGTTCGATTCTCACCGTGGCTCTGTGTGTGCAGAGTGTGCATGTTCTCCCCGTGCTGCAGGGGTTTTCTCCAGGTACTCCGGTTTCCTCCCCCAGTCCAAAGACATGCACGATAGGCTGATCAGCATGTGTGTGAGTGTGCCCTGTGATGGATTGGTGCACCCCGCCTTGTGCCTGCAGAGGATAAGCGGTATAGAAGATGGGTGGATGGATGGACACTACGGACACTTTTGGACATGCCAATCAGCCTACCATGCATGTCCTTGGACTGGGGGAGGAAACCGGAGTACCCAGAGGAAACCCCCGCAGCACGGGGAGAACATCCAAACTCCGCACACACAGGACACCGGTGAGGATTGAACCCCCAGACCCCAAGCGCCCAGAGATAGAAAAGTTACTAGTAATTCTTAGTGTTTTCATCATATTGTTAAGAAAATATTGCTTTATCCATGTAGAGCTGAGTTTTTCCTCATTACTGTTCCCGGTGTAAATACAGTCTCTGCTCTCCTTTTTAATTCAAACCTATTTGTTCAGGCTCCCAGAGTTCCCAGATAGTTTCACTTTTCCAAGGTAGCTTGAAGACTGAAATCAAAATATGCACAATTTTTTTTTTTAAAGGTGGAGTTTTAAAATGCAAGAAATTAGTTTTAAAAAATGTATTTGTGGTTAGAGGCAAAACTAACAGTTTTGTTTTTTTGTATATAATATAATAGAGATAGTGCAGCTGAAATCCACGATACAAAGGCAGACTTTTGTTTTGAAACATCTCCCGGTGTGCTTTCCCAGTGTTCCCAGGTTCACACACGGGCGCGCTAGTGTTGGTCCAAGCACCGAGCTCTCTGGGTCTGGAAGAAGATAGAGCTGACCTGCTGAAATGGTAAGGGTTTGTTTTTTAACGTGTGCTAGGGAACATGGCTGTATTTATACACATATAACATTACAGGTGTCTTATTTAAAGGTGTAGTGATTCAGTCAGCAGGAGAAAAAAAAATCTCTGCATTCTGTTTAGCGACGAGAAAGTAACGTTAAGCATTGAGCTGGTCAAAACAAGGCCATCCGAGGAAGTGCAGACTGGCTGAACTCCAAAAATCCATCTACTACCTTTATTAGTGCACTACAAAGGGTTCGGCATCATGATTTAAGCGCGCGGCGGAGCGCTCTGTGTGTTCACTAGCCGGGTATTTGGGATTCAGCCGGTACCGTTGACGTGAATGGGTGTGGATCTCCGCCTTTAACGTTAGCGAGCTATCCAATGTTATTGTACGCAAACTGCTCATTATGTGAAATGTATATCTAATTGTGTCTTTAAAGAGAAAATAAACAACTGTTTTAAATACAAGTAGTCATTAGTCAAACGTCCGAATATAATTCAGCTGTAGTATGTGCGATAACAACATTAAACCAGCTTAGCATACCTAACTTGCTAGCTGGTACAAGCAGTCAAAGCAGTGCAGCAGAGTTATCGGACTAGCTAGCTGGACTCTGAGATAAGAGTGAGCTAATACAGAGTTTTGCTTTGTGGCGTGAACGTGGGTAAAGATATGTAGGGAAAGCTGGCAGAAATCCTGTGTTCGCTGAGCTACAGTGTGTGGTTAGCTAGCTTAGCTGTCACATGACGGGTGTCGGGTCTCAACCTAAATAACTTGCACTGTATGTTGACTTGAGATGATGCGTGTAAATCAATAATGGGATGTTACTAAAAGCATTCCTCCTTTTAGTAACATCCCATTATAATGTATTTGAACTTTATAATAACTCTGAGCTGTCAAAATGCTAAACAGTCATGTGACAAGGATCAATTAGAGTTGAACAACTTCCATAGGCAGGGGTGCCAAGCTGAAGCGCGCGTGGAAAGTCGATAGAAGTCCCTGATGACGTCACGGGTTAATTTGCATTTTCGTCGATCACCATGGTCATTTGCATATCGAATTTACAGATTTGGGTATCGTCGCTACGTTTACATGGACAACAGTATTCCAATATTAATCCGATTAAGACAATACTCTGATTAAGAAACTATCATGTAAACAGCGATTATTGATGACCTTAATCTGACTAAAGTCATACTCGAAGTGAACACAAATCGAATTAAGACGTGTGGCGTATTGCTGTTTTAGTCGCATTATCGAAGTGTATTACAAACATGTAAACACCTTAATCACACTATTAACAGCGTGTGGGAGATTTCACCGCATTTTGCGACAGGACACGTACACACATGGCAGTGCTCAACCGTTTGACGGCAAACAAGAGAGCACGGCTGCGTCCCAAACCGCGTACTTGCCTACTATATAGTAGGTGAAATACATGTACTATATAGTAGGTAAGTATGCAGATTCGGACACAGCCAGTGGCTTCAAGCAGTCGTCCATTTGCACGTATATAATATGACAAATAATTAACTGCAGTTGAAGCTTCCGTAAAATGAAAAACGCCGAAAACTGTATACGGTACTATAACGAAGACGAGCTGTGTGTTGATACGTGAAATTCTGGAGGGAACGTCGGACAGCGTGGCGTGTGGACGTAATGACGTGTGCCATTAATCAATCTATATTCTGTAACATGTAAAACGGGAACATGAAAGGAATATTCTAAAAGCGACTCATGTAAACACCTTAATCACAATATTGTCTTATTCTGAATAAGGTAAATAATTAGGTTAATTGCTGTCCATGTAAATGTAGTCAGTGATGGGATGATCGGGATCATTTTACTGACTTTAATCTCATTCAGTAAAAGGAATGAATCTTTATTCAAAGCATTTTTGTTCATTTTAGCAGAATTAAATTTGTCTAGCCAAATCAACACGTCTACGTGCGCGAACATTGATCATATTCCGAATAAGTTGAAAAAATGATAATGCAGCCAAGGACAAATGATAAGAAACAGAAATGATTAATTCACCACTCAACTGGGTCTTCGGGTCTGAGTCTTTCATTCGTTTGTCACGTGACAGCCGCATAAGGCTGGGATTTTGAAAAGTTTAAAGCTTTAGCTCTAACTTTTTTTTAAACCAGATTCAATGTTATGGAAAATAACCATCATGACACAAATTCACAAATGTATAAATTGTAAGAACTAAAAAAAGCTCAAATTTTAGACCAGAAATGCATCATGTAACTGTAAGAGTAAAAATAAAACCTAACTACCCGCTTGTTTGTAAGGCAGGTTGGGAATTATGAACTAATTTCTGTATCCAGTACAGAATATATGTGACCGAAAGACCAGAGAAGACACTCAGGAGGTGAACTAATCATTTCTGTTTCCTATACAAACCCTACGAGGCTGTCATGTGACAAAAGATCAAATGACTCGGACCAGAAGACTCGGCAGGGAAACCGATCACTTCTATGTCCTGTACAAACGAACAAAAGGATGTTGTGCATACGTGGCCAACACAAAATGAACGAATCACTCTCTGAATCATATAAAAGATTAGTCCCAAATGAACAGATCGTTCATGAACGACCCATCACTATAGGGTAAATGAAGCGGGGAGATTTTCTGAAGACACTTCAAATAGAGGAGAATAAAATAGAATACCATCTTTTTGATCAGAGTAGAAAATAATATAATTATTTTCAGTTAATCGTGCTGTTATACTGAATAACAGCACGGCTGTGATTCGGGTCATAGGCACGAGGCCGCAGATAATCACAGCCATGCCGATATTCAGTATAACAGCACTGTTGCTTGCATGATATTGCAAATTAGTGTAGAGTAACTGACATTTCGGACACGATATAGGCAAATCATTTGTTTATTTTTGCTCCTCGAATGGAAATAGATCCTGAAGAAGCCACAATCAACTGATAGCTCGTCTGCTAGCTGGCTAGCCAGCTTAGTGATTGGTCGTTGGGAACAATGGTGCTTAGTGATTGGTCGTTGGGAACAAGAATGATGAGTGATCACACAAGCACAACTCAGTCAACCTTTACACGCTGGTGATGAGTTGACCAAACCTCTTTTGCCTTGTATAACCAGCAGCTACGATTTGAGCTGGAGAGCCGTATCGAGTGCAGGACAGTCACTGATGTCTGCTAAAAAAAATAAATAATAAATAAATAAATTCACTAAAGGAGTCTAAAAGTCACCAAATCAAGCAAAAAACTTATGGCATAAAATTTTGGTGGCAAGATCACAGTGTAAAAATATCACTGTTTCACAGCATCTCGGTAATCAACTATTATATAAACAGAAGCTTCTGGAGAACATTAAAGGAAAAAGATCATATGAAATCTTTGTTCTAGAGTCTCTTTGCACATCTTTTTTTTTTTTTTTTTTTAAATGTAACAAAAACCAAAAGGAAATTATTGTTTCTTAGAAAGCTAGTTTTCAGAAAGTCCTAACCATAAAATCTTTTAAATTGTCAGCACTTATCACGTTATCATAATATCTGAAAGAGAGATTGGCTGCAAGTTAGGGTGCTAAGTCAAAAAATAAAACAAAAAATTAACTAAAGTGTCATTGTGCACTGCTGCTTCGCCAAAATGGATAGTTGTTTCATTAGTCCAGGTCAGCAATGCCATGCTCTTCTTTGTGTTTGAGAGCCATCAGGTATGATAATGTTACGAAGATGTTAGAAGTGGCAGCAGGGGTAGCGATGAAACATATTTACAGTAGTAGTGGAGTACACATTTAGAGGGCTTGCAGTACAGTCGTCTCTCCTGCATGGAGGAATTGAGGCTGTTGTAATCTGATTTAGGGCAAGTCCATGAGCGCCACTGGAGAAAGGAACTTGATCAGGCTTTAAAAAAAATCAACAGGAAGACAGTAATAGACAGAAATGCATTTTAATAAACTGCGAAATTGTTACTCTGTAACAATCTTCCATTTTTTGATGAAATAATGATTTAAAAATGCTGAGTATCAGACGATACCTGATTCTGATCTTATCCTTACATCCTCTGTATGACTGAGTGACTCACTAATGATTGTTGTGCAGTTAGGTGAAATATGAGTTGGCAAGTGGCTTCAAGATAAGATCCAGCCACTGTCCGAGTGCATCATCAAGAAGAGGATTACTATGAAAATCAGATTAGGAAAATATGTCAATTCCAACCTGATACCCATCATTTCAGACCAGTACTAGCCATGACCATTCAGTCATTTTCAGGGGTTGGTACATTCCTATTAGGATTATTCAATTTGAGTAAGGTGTTTTTACATGGTCTCTTTAAAACACATCACTCAAATTGTGTGTGTGTGTGTGTGTGTGTGTGTGTGTGTATATATATATATATATATATATATATATATATATCACACACACACACATGGTGGCTTAGTGCTTAGCATGTTTGCCTCGCACTTCTGGGTTTGGAGGTTCAAATCTCACCGTCATCCTGTGTGCATGGAGCTTGCATGTTGCTTTAGGGGTCTCCCTCTGGTATTCTGGTTTCCTCCCCCAGTCCAAAGACATGTGTTGTAGGTTTGGCATTGGCATTTCCAAATTATCCCTAGTGTGTGAATGGGTGTGTGAATGTGCCCTGAGATGGGTTGGCACCCCGGCCATAGTGTCCCCCGCCTTGTGTCCTGAGTTCCCTGGGATAGGCTCCAGGCTCCCCCGTGACCCTGTGTAGGATAAGCGATACAGAAAATGGATAGATCTATTTATAGTTCATATAGTATAACAGAAGTTATAGTTAGTTAAACCATTACTTTAAGACAGAATAATCGAGTTAATTAGAATCTTGTCTTTGAGAAGGCTATTTGTATAAACCGTGAATTAAAGCTCTCTCTGAATGTGTGTGTTATCAGCTATGCTTAGACTAATGACCGATAATTGTTTTATCCCCCCCAAGAGTTTCCTCGGTGGTCTATTTGGTCCTGTGTGTGAGATTGATGTCGTACTCAATGATGCTGAAAGCAGGAAAACAGCAGAGCTGAAGACAGAAGATGGGAAAGTGGAGAAACATTATTTATTTTATGATGGAGAGTCAGTTTCCGGAAAGGTGAGTCATTACCTCTCATTTCTTTACTAAGAGGAAAAAAAGGTTGTGTTTTTCTCTGGTTGGTGCTGGGTGTACATCTGACAGGCTAATTATTCTGTGGCGTTGGCTTTGTAGTATACAGGGTATCTGCAGGTATCACACTTCAAATTTAATACTTTTTTAATACCATATTCAAGACTTTTCCAAAAAATTTAAAACTTGCAGGTCACTTCAATCATGCTACACGATACATCAGCTATAATGGATTGTGTTCATGCATATACATCCATTTCTGGGTTTAAGTAAACTATAGCAGGGTAAACTTCTTTAGAGGGATATGGGAGACCGTAGCAAATATCCTTTTGCATTACCATTTGCTCGAATAGTGAAAGAAAAAAAAAATCCAGTATTTGCTTCCCATGATTTTCTGAAAGAGGAAAAAAACATAGAGAGATGGATTACGGCAGCGAGAAGAGAAAAAGATGTCTTTTTTTATTATTATTTACTTCTCATTACCAATCAGGTGAAATGCTGTAAACCTCTGCCCACAAAAATGTATGAGATTACGCTAACGTAAAATCAAAGTGAATCTGGCTCTTGTCGTGTCTAAATGCAGGTTATATGCGACTCAAACTCTCAGCATAGACAGAGATGAAGTTGGTGTGTTGCGGCGTTTTCTGTGAACCGAGCCGCTCTGAAACACTGATGAGCCGCACACACTCTGAGTGTAACACAGTCACACGGGTTTATCATCTCAAACAGCAACCAGCCAAAATACAATCTAAATCTTCTTTACAGTGTCGGTTCGGTTGCATTTTTAAGACCTTTGAAACGTGAATTTAAGACATTTTAATGCTAATTAAGGCCTTATTTTCACATTAAGGATTTTAAGACTTTTTAAGAACCCATGGAAACCCTGTTATATTACTGCATATTAAAAGAATACGCCAACTTAATCTATGTCTACTGCATGTGTAATGTATGTACAAGTATATGGAGAAGAATTTAGACACTCTTACCATTGTGTCTAATATTTTATATATATGTGTGTGTGAGAGAGAGAGAGAGAGAGAGAGAGAGCGAGAGCGAGCTTAATTGACAAATATCTCTGGCTGAAGAATTCATTAAATTGCTAATCATTTAAATGTTTATGAAATGTCCCAACAATTGCCCTTAGACTTCCATTATAAGTGAGTTACCCTCTCAGTACAAAAAAACATTGAAATTCTTGCCCATGGTTATTGCATATACCTTATAAAATGTGGTATATTAGGTTAAAAATGCTGGAATATTCCCTTAAGTCAAATGTGCCAACATCTAAAGTTTAGGGAAAGCATTTAGCATTTTTGGCCGCTCGCTACGTCAATACGGGAGACACCTTAAAAATATACTTTTCTGCTTTCTCAGCTGAAGTCAGACCTGATGTTACCCCTACATTCTTTCCAAAATCACATGGTATCTGTACTGCCTGTAATCACCAGATTTGTAATGGCCAGCAAGGAAAATAGCTTTGCACAAATCAGTCAGAAATAACAATGTGATCCAGTCGAGTCACTCGCTTCACGTAGTCTACCTAGTGGGTGGACTTGTGATGTGTCACCATTTAACCATTAAAATCTTTCTATATGTAGGCTGTAGTTCATAATTGTATTATTGTAGTTATGACGTATTTTGTGCTCTTATTTAGACAGAAAAAAACAATTTATTTGTTTGTTTTCCTTTTATGTCAGCAATAAAGGTCAGTTAATCCCCAGTAAATATCTTTGACTACAGTTTATTATGTGCAGAGCAGACATGCATTTATGTTCATTTTGTTACAGTTGTATAAAGTAAGCTTTAAAAAACAGCTGAAGACCCACCTCTTCCGTGAACTTGTAACCAACCCCTAAAAAAAACCCACCCTTACTCTGGCTCTTACACCTCTACTCAGCGCACTTTGCTTCTCTAGAACTCCAATTAATGGATCTTGTATGGTAGCACTACTTGTATTGTTCTCTGCTTGATATATCGCTTTGCTTGTTTTTCCTCATTTGTAAGTCGCTTTGGATAAAAGCATCTGCTAAATGAATAGATGTAAGTGTAAGCTATATACACTTAGCTGGTTGCTTATAAATCCAAATGTTTTTACAGAATGCAATTAAATATCCCCCAACATGTTTCATCATTTATGCTGTTAGCATGGAGCTGTTCTGTCCACCAACATCCACTAGGTTTTTTCGTGGAAATCATCTGGTAAAAAAAGTCTGTTAGGATTTTCTTCGTAGCAATGTTTGCACCTCTGCTTAACGGGAGTTAGAAAAATGTTCAAAAATCTCAAAGGAGAGTTTTGCTGTATGTTGTAGTTTTGTTAGTTTTACTGGTATTCATTAAACTAAAAGTGAGTAAACATTTTTTTTCCTTTTAAATATTTCAAAGATGATGGAGTTATATAAAAGGAGCATGTCTTCATAAGAAATTGTTGATGAATTAATCATTTATTGAAAAAAAAATATATATATATGTGTATATATATAATTTTTTTTTTTTTTTTTTTAAACCCCAATAATTTCTGTTTCCCCACAAGGTAAACCTCAACGTAAAACAAACTGGTAAACGACTTGAACATCAGGGGATTCGGATAGAGTTTGTCGGACAGATTGGTGAGTCATGTCAATACTCGGTTTTAATGGAAGTTAGAGTGGGTTAACGTTAAACATGATGAGTTATTCCACTACTGCTGAATGTGTCTGTGCCATAACTTGTACTGCAGAAGGCTTAAGAAAGCATGTGGTTGTCACATGAGGAGAGAAAGAGAGAGTGTGTGTGTTGCCCTTTCAGTGTAAAAGTAGCACACAACAGCCTGTTCAGAAATTGCTGTCTGATTGCTCTAGAACTATTTGTTTCTAAATAATGTTCATGTTCCAAAAGAGATGTAGTGATGATGTTTCAAACAGCATTAACTTTCAGCACTGGTGACTGCGATGAAATCATACCTTGTATTTTATTCCTGTTTTGTCATGTAGAACTGTTCAGTGATAAAAGCAACACACACGAGTTTGTGAACCTGGTGAAGGAGCTTGCTCTTCCAGGAGAGCTGACCCAGAATCGCAGCTATGACTTTGAGTTCATGCAAGTGGAGAAGCCATACGAGTCCTACGTTGGAGCTAATGTGCGACTGAGGTTAGTCTTACTTTTAAGCCACGATTGCAGGGCACAATCACATGCACATTCACACACTACAGACAATTTGGAAATGCCAATCGGCCTATAACGCATGTGTTTGGACTGGGGGAGGAAACCAGAGTACCCAGAGTAAACCCCCAAAGCACGGGGAGAACATGCAGGCTGTGTGCACACAGAACGGAGGCAGGATTCGAACGCCCAACCCCAGAGGTGTGAGGCAAATGTGCTAACCACTAACCCACCATGATTCAAACATGTTTTGGTAAATTAAAGTGTCGTATTTCTGTTATAACAAGCTATAAAGGTAATTTTTTTTGGTCCTTCCCATAATTTGGGAAAACAGGGGAGCAGTAGACTTGTCTGTTGCAAATATCTTGCACTTCTAAAAAGCACAAAAGCATTGACTGAAAAACGTATTGTGGTTATGAGGAACATTCTCATTTTTCTTTCAGTGTGTTATACTTTTATTGAATTGGGTCACTATCTAATGACGATCCCACAAGTTTGAATCATGTGTCTTAGTCTTATGCTTAGTTTTGTGAACATTTACATGTACATCATTTGAAAGATGCTCTTATCCACAGCGAGAAGTGCTTTGTAGTCAGCAGACTCTCATGTTTGTGCAAACAGGTCAGCGTCTAAGAGGAGTTAATACAAGAGTTAGTACAGCTAAAAAAAGAACAGTACAAGTCTAGGGTAATTTTGGATGTGCAGAGTTAAGGCTTACTTAAGTGCATACTTAAGTGAAGAGGTAGGTCTTTATTATTCTTTTGAACACATACAGTGACTGAGCTGTTCAGACAAGCAGAGGTTGTGTCTGTTCAGGTCTCTTACCCTTTTCCCTTTTTACTAGCTATGTTTCCATCCATGTATTTTTATGCAAGTTTTGGGATCTCGAATTAAAAAAAAAATGCTGGATGGAAACATGAGATGCAAGTGAAATCTTCAAATTGTGCATAAAAAAAACTTATGCGCTCAATTGAGGTGGATTATTTTTATTCAGTAGAGGACCTGCGCATAAACTACGACTGAAACACATTTACCGAATAAATTCCTCGATGTGCATCAAAAATGTTGTGACTTTGCCTCAGCTAATCATGTGACTGGATAATTGGCTCAGAAAAGAGGACCAATCTTGTTGCACAGCATCTCAAATGTTGTTTTTGTCATTCTGAAATGCCTGAGCAAGTCTGTCATCAAAACCATTCGGTATGATTTACCTCCCAGAACGGTCTCACACGATTCCGTTCCCAAATCAGGCATCCGCCTCCGATCGCAAGATAACGTGAGGTTTGTGATCGTGTTTCCTCAGAGCGCACTGAAGCACAAGTCATTCTTTATATTGGGCGGTTGGGGGGGTGGAGGCAGGCTTCCATTTGTATTGGTACTTTGTGCCAGTTTCCCCGGAAGTGACAATTTTGTTCTCTTGAACACATGAGAAGGAAACAGTGATTTATTCGCAGATGTTTTATGCGATAGTCCAATTTTTCAATTAAGATAAATTAAGCAACTTGGATGGAAACAGCTACTGATGTACTGTAGGGACATTTTCCCCCACTTGTACAGTGGGAGGGATCTGCAAACGGGTGGCTGATATTGGCATATTGGCTCATCAGAAAAGGAGAAATTATACTGAGAAATTAATTTTTTATTTATTTATTTTTTAAAATAAATATTATACACAGGTATTTCCTCAAAGTAACCATAGTGAGGAGGCTTTCTGATTTGGTCAAGGAGTATGACCTCATTGTCCATCAGCTTGCTACCTACCCAGATGTCAACAATTCCATCAAGATGGAAGTGGGCATTGAGGACTGCCTACACATAGAGTTTGAGTACAACAAGTCCAAGTAAGTTACCGTATACATCAACAATTACCTTTATCAACGTTATGGATGTGTTGTAATGGTTTGATGAGCTGTTCATTGACTGCTTTAATAAGCTTAATGTAGGGCTGCAACTAACGATTATTTTCCTAATTGATTAGTTGGCCAATTATTTTTTCGATTAACCGTATAGGGGGGAGGGGGGTTGCAAACTTTCAGTACCTTTTTTTTCGTTTATTTAAAATAAAATCCACAAACTGAGCGTTACAAATATAAACTTCAGACTAAAACTTTACTCAGCTGTTTGTCTAATTATATAAGACTGAAAAGAACCCAATACACACACACACACACACACACACACCAGAATATATATTATTCATTTAGGACTGTAGTTTAATTCTGTGCTTTTTGTGCATCCATAAAAATAATGCATAAATGTTTAAATACAAGTTTATATAAAAACTAATATATAGGTTTATATTATATAATAGTATTTATGCATTACTTTTTTCTTATAAAAGGTATCGCTGACATAAACAGTAAACTGAAGAAAGTCAATGTCGGTGACTAGGTATCTGCTAAAGTTAGCGGCGTCACATTACGTGCATATGACGTCATGTCCCATCGACTAGGAAGCGGCTTATACTTTCGGTTAGTAAAAGAACCCGCTAGTGTTCCTTTTAAGACGATATTACCTTTCTAAAATTCATACACTAGACAGTAGAGTACATAATGCATAGTGTAAGTGTACAGTACTTCATTTGGGACACAACTTTAGTATTTACTCTCCGAAGCGTGTTTTCGGAACAGAAGTAACATAGTGAGTAAACGCACCGCGTGCCTCATGCAGACCAACTAATTGATATTGAGATTCGTTGACAGTGATTTTCATAATCGATTATTATCGATTTTATCGATTAGTTGTTGCAGCTCTAGCTTAATGTAAGTGAAAAAACCTTTTCAGTATTCTTGATCAATTCTGAAGTCTTCATACTTTCCAACAGATACCACCTAAAAGATGTAATTGTGGGTAAAATCTACTTTCTACTGGTTCGGATTAAAATCCAACACATGGAGCTTCAGCTAATCAAGAAAGAAATGACCGGCATTGGTGAGACCTGATGCAGATTTTTTTTTTTTTTAAACAAAAGAACTTTACAGTCTTTTGGGATGACAGTATTGGAATATTATCACTGTCTCTTTCTCACTGTATAATTCAGCATTATGAAAACCATAAGTCATGTGACATTTTTCTGAAAGGGCCGAGCACAACTACAGAGACAGAAACTGTGGCTAAATATGAGATTATGGATGGAGCACCAGTGAAGGGTAAGCTTGACTTGAACACATCAAAGACATTACTGGTTTGTGAAAAGATTTATTTCAATTGATTCTAAAACAAAAAAGTGTTTGCAGATAATGGTTATTTACTTTCTTGTGAATTATAATCG
The DNA here is from genome assembly GCF_023375685.1 of Ictalurus furcatus. Taxonomy (NCBI): domain Eukaryota; kingdom Metazoa; phylum Chordata; class Actinopteri; order Siluriformes; family Ictaluridae; genus Ictalurus; species Ictalurus furcatus. Next base: position 26,897,300 of record NC_071257.1, on the reverse strand, counting down.
CATTGATGGAAAAGTAGCACCTTATGCATTTGGACATTAACAGTCATTATGTAGTTATTTTCTGAGCTCAGTATTGGTTTTTATTTATTTATTTTTCATTTATTTATTTATTACCTAATGTTATGATCAATAAACTGTTGATTTCGGGGGGGGGGGGGGGGTGGTTTTGGCGGGTAGGTGAGTCCATTCCCATACGCCTCTTCCTGGCTGGCTATGACCTCACAGCTACAATGAGAGATGTAAACAAGAAGTTCTCTGTGAGGTACTTCCTAAATCTGGTGCTGGTGGATGAAGAGGACAGGAGATACTTCAAACAGCAGGTGAAACATCTCAGTAGTTATGCCAATTGAAGGTTTTCCCAGTCATTTTCATTATCTAGTAGTATTAAGTCATATGTTTCAAAGATGATCAAATGTTTGCTTGTCCAAATATGTCAACAACAAAAAAAGCCAACAATTTCCATGGGGTGTACTTATTTGTTCACATGACTGTAAATGCAGCGCTCTACTTTAGAAAATAATGCTTACCTGTTTATTGTGTAAATCAGGAGATTGTTTTGTGGCGAAAAGCCCCTGAGAAGCTCAGAAAACGCAACTTCCACCAGCGTTACGAGTCCCCGGAGTCACGACCGAGCCTCTCTGCTGAACAGCCTGAAATGTGAGCAAGCAGCCAGCCATGGACACATTTCCACAGTGGCCAATCACAGGAGAGGAGAGCAAATCCCACCAAACATCTCCACCTCCGCTCCTCGCAGCTTGCGGTGATTGGCTGTGTCTGTGCCTGCCTTCGCTGTGTCCACGCCGCCGTCCACAGCAACCAGTTTGTTAGCATCTAAGGACTTCTTCCACACTATAGAAAGCACTGGAACAGAAGCTACTATGTAAATCCTGTAGTACAGTTTGGGGTTTGCACCCTTCACTAGAAGATTTTTAAAGCACTTGCTAGTTTTTGAAGCTGCAGATAGATCAATGCCATCCAGGATATAAAAGTATATAAATATATATTTTACTTGACTTCACTTTAGAGAGGACATCACTGCATGCTGGCTGGTTGAAATGAATCTGGTTATTAGAGGTGAATGTTGGCTGTGGGGTCATTGTTCAACAGTCAGAAAATGAAATGTGTTCTGCGTGTACCCAGGCCACAGTGCCATACCAATTTTTGCAATCACGTTAATATGTTAAAAAAAAAAAAAACAACAACACTATTATCTTATTTAGCATCTAATCCTTAGGCCTTTACTGCAATAGATAAATTCTCCCTATTGTAACTTTTTGGAAAGTAAAGAAAGAAATATATAGCATTAAAATATTATTTTATTTTCTTTTTTGCACGAGGCTTTGGATTTAAAACTTTTCAAAATTATGTTTTCTTTTAGGATGGAACTATGTGTGCAGCTGATTTAATGTACAGCCCATGGGTGTCTAGATGGTTATGTTCTGAGTTAGCCACACAGAATGGCACATTTTAAATATTTTTGTTTCTCAACTTGTTGATATCACTCGATCCCATAACAGACCTATATGCAGGCTGCAATGTTTTTCATGTTAGAGTATTAACGGTTTCCCTTTTTTTTGAATACCACCTGCAGCTGTTTCATCCATATGTTTAAATGTACAAGTGACCATAATCTTATGATGAAAAGAGTCATGTTTGTTGCATGACCTGTTCAAGGTTCTGGTATAACAAAGTGTTCCTCAAATTTTCATTCTTTTGCTAATGTGCAGGTTTTCTCTAGGATGGTGAGAAAATACATTCCTTTGGATGTTGATTTAACCAGCATATAAACCATTAGGGTTATGATGTGAACGATATTGGCATTTATATCTTAAACAGTACTACAGGAATGGCATTTCCCACCTACAATGGCTGCTGCAGTAATGCATTACAAATATTAGAAATGGTGTGAAGCAGGTGAAAAATTTCATTGTTAGTGGACCTTGAAAAAAAATGTACATATCCAGCCTCAATATGTTTATCTGTCAAATAAAAATGCAAGTTTATACTGGTAAACAAGTCTGCATTTTGCATGCAACTACACCATCAGTCTACCCTGTGGGCTAGGTTTGCTTAAAAAAAAAATTGCTTAATATGGTGTTTTGTAAATGTGTTGAATAACGTTTTGGGCTTAGAGAATTAAGTCTCTACAGTTACATGGTCTGAAATACTTACTACAAACTCAACATACTACAGGGTGTCACAAATGTCTCCATACATAGGAGACTATGTTTGCCAGCATCATGTCGGTTGTGCCTTCGTCAGTGGATATTCGTGGACGTTCACTTCTCGGTTGTTCCACAACACGTCCAGTCTTTTTGAATTTGTTAATACGTTTGGCAACAGTGTGGTGTGTGATGTGCTTGCCATGTTTCCTTGTAAAGTCTATTGTAACCTTGCAACAGTTCAAGGTTCAATACGTTCTTCTTTTGTCAAAAGCGTTCTTAAAGGCTTATTTATTTATTTATTTATTTATTTTACGCTCCCCAGGGGTGATCGACCAACAAAGATCACTCCAAGAGCAAGACTTGTAATAGTCTGCAAGGTCATTAAGGAAACCAAGGTAACTTCTAAGCAATTAAATACCTCTCTCACATTGGCTAATGTTAATGTTCATGAGTCCACCATCAGGAGATCACTGAACAACAATGGTGTGCATGGCAGGGTTGCAATGAAAAAGCCACTGCTCCCCAAAAAAAACATTGCTGCCCTTCTGCAGTTTGCTAAAGATCATGTGGACATGCGGTTTTGTGGACAGATGAGACCAAAATAGAACTTTTTGGCTGGAATGAGAACCATTATGTGTGGAGAAAGGAAAACACTGCATTCCAGCATAAGAATGTTATCTGCGAAGCATGGTGGTGGTAGTTTTGCTGCATATGGGCCTGGATGACCTGCCATCATTGATTGATGAATGAATTCTGAATTATACCAGCAAATTCTAAAGGAAAATGTCAGGACATCTGTCCATGAACTGAATCTCAAGAGAAAGAATCTCATGCAGCAAGACAGCGACCTTAAGCCAGTGTTTCTCAAACTGGGGGACCACCAGATGGTGCCGGGGGGCTGCATTGAAATTCTAGAACTTTTTTATTATTATTATTATTAATTTGACCTGTATGTAAGTCAGGATTGTGAAACTTTACACTATGATGTACATGAAAATGAAAAATATTAATAAATTAAATCAGTTATACACAGCACACTAAGACACATGAAATAGAGACATCCATTGATATACTAGTACTTTTAGCCACATGTTGATAAAACCTAAGACTATTTAAAATGGATACGTTTTTAGATAGAGGATGTAGTCTCTTATCTGAGAACATTAATACAAAAGAGCCTAGCATGAAAAAAAAAACAAAACAAAAAAAAACGACGACTCTAGGGGGCCACAAAAGGATGCACCCTACACAAGGGGGGCCTCCTGCTGAAAAAGTCTGAGAACCACTGCATTATGTTCTACTAAAGAATGATTAAAGAAGAATCAAGTTAATGTTTTGGAATGGCCAAGTCAAAGTCCTGACGTTAATCCAATAGAAATGTTGTGGAAGAACCTGAAGCAAGCAGTTCATGTGAGGAAACCCACCAACATCCCACAGTTGAAGCTGTTCTGTACTGAGGACTGGGCTGAAGTTCCTCCAAGCCCATGTGCAGGACTGATCAACAGTTACCAGAAACACTTAGTTGCAGTTATTGCTGCACAAGGGGCTCCCATACTTTTGCCACTCATAGATATGTAATATTGCATCATTTTCTTCAATAAATAAATGACCAAGTATAATATTGTGCCTCATTTGTTTAACTGGGTTCTCTTTATGTACTTTTAGGACTTGCATGAAACTCTGATGATGTTTTAGGTCATATTTAATGATAATGATACTGTCTTTATTGATCACATATGCATATGCACAGTGAAATTCTTTTCTTCGCATATCCCAGCATGTCAGGAAGCTGGGGTCAGAGCGCAGGGTCCGCCATGATACAGCGCCCCTGGAGCAGAGAGGGTTAAGGGCCTTTCTCAAGGGCCCAACAGTGGCAGTTTGGCAGTGTTGGGGCTTGAACCCTGACCTTCCGATCAGTAACCCAGAGCCTTAACCACCGCCCTATTTATGCAGAAATATAGAAATTTCTAGTGTTTTTTTTAGAAGCTTACAAGCACCACTGTATCTCTTTTATTTGTTTGTTTACTTACTGAATTGAAGGACACTAGCACTCATAATACTTGCCTTATTATTCTGACACTTCAAAATGAAGTACATCCGCATATACATATACAGTGAGTACGCCACCTGGCGGTGAAGTCCGGATTCAAGGTCACTGAAAGATGCCTGCCTAAAATAATTGCTAAATCGCAAACATGTTTATTTAGCAAATAATACAATTACGATGTAAACGTATCACTTGAAACGTCTCTATTTGCGCTTTTCTTCAGCGCTGCTCGTCTTAATGTTTACAATTAATTTCAGATCATAACCAGCAGGCATTACATTAGACACCCATATCTCCGGGGGCCTTTTGCACGTTGTCTCACCGGTGAAGCTGCCGATCACTGACCTTAAGGTTTTCTGATGAACGGCATGGTCTAGCCTAGTGTTGTGTGTCACAATGAAAGCTTCGTACTTTTGGTTCACAGTTCACATGGTCTGTTTAGCGGAGATGAGACACATCCTGGTGTTTTAATCATGTCTGTTCACCGCTGTGTGTATTTACTGACGCGCTTACACTTGCAGCGCAGGGCCTGTGCGATTATATCCAGCTCTGCTGGGCATGTGTGTGGAGCAGAGAGAGCTGTGCTGAGCTCTTCATCTACACGAAGATCTGCATCTTCAGACAGCTCATGGAGACCCCCAGACACCTCTCTGTTCGTCCCACTCGCGGTGAAAAGCGACAGCGCAGCAGAAGGAGCGGTGGGAGCCGAGCTAACGCGGCCACTGGACAAAAGTAACGCGGAGTTTGTTTATTAAGCTATAAGGTCTAACTACATGTCGTGTAATCTCCGTGTCACTGCTGTTTGTTAATGAGCAGAAGTGCAAGAAGTATAGCCACATGGCTAACCAGAAGACGGATGTTATTGGTTGTGAATTGACATTAAGCATGGCATTAAGAGATGAACTACCCAGTTGTTATTAGTGACGCTAACGCTTGCCAACAGTTTAGGACTTTGTTTGTTCTTTGAAGCCTTAAACATCACATTTCCGAATGCAGTGTCGAGCATTTAAATGTCTGCGTGTCTGTTCAGAGAAACGAAATCGAAAGGAGCGCATTAATCAAGTTATAGATGACAAATTAGCAAGCTGTCGCGGAAAGTGTGTCTGCGCATGCGCACTTCACTTATATTCATGCATCATACATAGATAGAAAGAACTGTCATTGTACACTACAGATACTCAGCAACGAAATGGAGTTTAGCAACTACCAGATGTGCAAATGGTAGCATTGTGCAAATTAACACAGTGCAGGTTGGATATGTAAAAAAAAAAAAAAAAAAAAAAAAAAAAATTTTATATATATATACACAGTAAATAAATAAATAGCAAGGCTATGGGCAGTGAAAATGTACTGTAGCTATTGAGTAGATAACAGTATGAGTGGTAAACATGGGCGTAACCACGCATTCTTTGGGGGGGTCGTGTCATCCCCCCCAATGTTGAGGAAATACCAATCTGCATGACCCCCAAACCCCCCCCCCCCCCCCCAAAATACAGTACAAATCATTTTCTATATGTCCCCATTTAATGAACCCTGCCAACGGATCTGTCTTTTCTTCATCTATTCTATTTATTTATGTCTATTCCTTTTTAATATATTTCCGTATGTTAAGGAAAATAGGCGTGTGCCCCCCCTCCAATTGTACACTTGGTTGCGCCCATACTCAACACAAGTTCGTTGATATATTTTAGCCGCTCAGTCTGTAAGAAATGGAGACAGTAGCCAAGCGTAGAAAAGTGCAGCAGAACATACGAGCTTTTTTTCAGACAGTAAGTAACTAGATACCCAAATAGTAGGTAACCATAGCTTAGTATAGAAGGCATCATACCTTGGCTTGGTTTGTTCTTAAGAACGTCGATTAACTTTTGATATCTGCACACCCACGAAGTAGGCTAGGCTAACGTCAGGTCCAGTTTTTGACCATTAACGTTACATTCACTTGCATATCCTCCCACCGAGTTCGTTGGACCCCCTCAATGTCCCTACCATGGTTACGCCCTTGGTGGTGTGTGTGTGTATGTATGTATGTATGTATGTGTGTGTGTGTATGTATGTGTGTGTGTGTGTGTGTATGTGTATATATATATATATATATATATATATATATATATATATATATAGCCCAAATGGGTATAATAATAATAATTGTATGAATCTCATTCGTGTGCAGATCTTTTTGGTTGACCTGCTTTATCATTTTCTTCTATTACAGGTGAACTTCTGAAAGTGCTGAATAGATTTTACAAAAGGAAAGAGATGCAGAAGCTTGCTGCTGATCAGGGGCTCGATGGTGAGTTTCTCAATGTAACTGAAAAGACTGATAAACAGTTTCCTTTGTGTTCATTTCAGTTCTCTTTCATTGCCTGGTTAACTTGCTTTACTCTGAGCATCGATAGTGTTCCAGTGAAGCCCATTCCTCTGACTTAACACGTATATCATAATTACAGTAAGATGCATTATTGGCCTTCAGTCATGAAGATGTCAAATACGTGTAATCCAAAAGCTTTAAAAGTGCAGCACACCTGACAAGCACATTGGTAATGCTATGTACTGATTAAAAGTGAAACCGGTTGTTTAATGTGTTGCCAGTAAGTAACTTATCTGTCCCTTGTACTGATATTTTGAGATGTGGCAGCATTAGAGATATAGGCACATTGTGTTTCATTGGTATTCCTAAAAAAATGGGTAGCGTTAATACAGTATATGCTGTCCAAAGTACATTTGAATTTGGTGGATTAGCTTAATATTGAATTATGCCATGTTGCATTACTTAAGCTTTTATATTAATAGACTAGCTAGCTAGCTATATTGCTCAGATGTACTTTTACAATTTGAACAGAGGTTGCCATGTACAAAACACAAGGGTGTGCACATTAACCTCAAGGGTACATAACTGTGGCATATATTTGTAGCCCAGCACATTTTGATGAGTTACCTGCTTAACACACTTGATTTAATGCATTTGTGTGTTGAAGCAGGAAACAGCAAACAGTGCCAGACCCCAGCTGTCTGTAAACATCTCTATAACTGTGCAACCCAGACTTATATAAAACTGATATGAGACGTATAGGTCCTAAACATGGAGGTCCACATGTTATATAACTGGCTATGTGGAGGAATTGCTTACATTAAATCATAAAGAATAAAACATTGATCTCGATAAGCCATTTTTCAAAGCAGACTTGACCGATTCGAGTTCACCCAAGGCACTTGTTTCGTTATCTACTGCCTATAATGTTTTTTTTTGTTTGTTGTTGTTGTTTTTTATTCTAGCTCGTCTCTTCCACCAAGCCTTTATTAGTTTCAGGAAGTATGTTCTAGAGATGAACGCTCTTGCTGCTGATCTGCACATTATTCTTAGTGACATCTGCTATGGAGCAGGTGAGTACTGAGACACCACAAGCGCTTATAGAATTAACTGTGACATTAATAATCTGTTGAAATCATGCTGTTTGCTATCTTGTGCTTTTTTTTTCAGGACACATTGATGATATTTTCCCGTACTTTATGAGGCATGCCAAACAGATCTTTCCCATGCTGGACTGCATGGATGACCTGCGCAAGATTAGCGATTTGCGTGTCCCAGTGAACTGGTAGGGGAAGTTGCAAACTGTGTTTGTTTTTGTTTTGTATTATTTTTCTAGCTCTGATTTGAGAGCAGTGACATCTTAAAATCATAAACACACCTGATGGACAAAAATAGCAGCCCTTTTCTGCAGTTAAAAACATAATTTAACTCGATTTAGCGCCATGTATCAGCCAGTTATGTATGGTAATTTTATCAGAATTATAATTACTGTAATCCTATTAAGCTTCATGTGTTTATAATCTTAAAACAAACCAATAAAAGACAGTGTAATATAATATAGTTGACTCCTACCTATAATAATGGCCAATGGCCCATTTTGGTTTCATCTATGTTGCCATAGAAACAACAAACTTTTAAGTCCGGGATGATTAGTGGCTCAGTCAAATTTCTGAGTTGTGATCTCATAATTCTGATATGGCATGAACACGTTTTGTAGGTATCCTGAGGCCCGAGCTATTCAGCGGAAGATCATTTTCCATGCCGGTCCAACTAACAGTGGTAAGACCTACCACGCCATTCAGAGATACATGGAGGCAAAATCTGGCGTTTACTGCGGTCCTCTCAAGCTGCTGGCCCATGAGATCTTTGAAAAAAGTAACTCTGCAGTAAGGATTTTTTTGTCTTGTCTTTTTTTTTTTTTTTTTTTTAGCAATTACATCCTGTTTTATGTGAACAGTGCGTGAAAAGTCTGTTTGTACAACTATATAAATAAAGTCTAGCTGTGATATTTCAGCAATATGGCCTGTTCTGCGTTTAATTGAACTCTACCCTTGCGTATATGCATAATTACAAAATGAAATGGTTCTGACTTTATTAGGGTGTGCCATGTGATCTGGTGACAGGAGAAGAGAGAACCTTTGTGGATCCAGAGGGGAGACAATCTAATCATGTAGCCTGTACTATTGAGATGTGCAGTGTTACAACTCCATGTGAGTGGTGGAATAAAAAATAAAAAATTAAAAAATACTCTAGCTTAACGACACTCAGTTTTGTTATATGAAGTGTAACTGACTAGTGATTCTCTGTTCAGACGAAGTAGCGGTCATCGATGAGATTCAGATGATCAGAGATCCTGCCAGAGGATGGGCCTGGACTAGAGCGCTGCTGGGTGAGTGCAGTGCAATGCTTAAATGCAACTGGAGTGTACTGTGGTGATTTGAACTTTCTAAATTTCTGGATTGTCTGTGACATCAGTATTTTATGTTTCTTTACATAATGGCAAGAGAAAAAGTTTGCTAATGCAATTAGCCAGTTAAAGTCTGTTGTGCTCGCAGCATTGCCGCCATGTGACACTCAAAGGATGCTTGCTTGTTGATTTTCTATGCATCCAGCAAACTTCTGAACAATTTTTTTTGTTTTGTTTCATGTTTTTCACGTGATCAGGTCTGTGTGCTGAGGAGATTCATGTGTGTGGAGAACCTGCAGCCATTAGCTTCATCACTGAACTCATGTTCAGCACTGGCGAGGAGGTGGAGGTGAGTCTGTTCTTTGGCTATGTTCAGATCAGCAGCTTTAATTTGACTGTTTGACATAATCGATTTGACAGGAAACATTTTCTGCAAGTGTCAGCTGCGAGAAGACACACAACATATTCCATTTGAGTAAAAGTTATATTTGGACGTGGTTTCAAAAGTGTCGGATCACTGGATGTTTGATTCAGGAATTTATCAGCAGTAGATGATTTATAATGTTTGAAGAGGGTTGATCTGTTTTTTTCGTTCATTTATTTGGACTTTTTTTTTTTTTTTTTTTTTAACTCTCAAGGTCCGCAACTATAAGCGGCTGACTCCGTTCACTGTCTCGGACCATGCGGTAGAGAATTTGGACAACCTGAAGCCCGGCGACTGCATCGTGTGTTTTAGCAAAAATGACATCTACTCAGTGAGCAGGCAGATAGAAATCCGAGGCCTAGAATGTGCTGTCATTTACGGCAGTCTGCCACCTGGTAAGAGGCCCAGAGTTTCTAGAATCCAGTAATATTAAAGCCTGCATATATACCTTTTATATATATTGCTTTCCAACTAATATATTTTTAACTATTATTTTCTATAGTATATTCTATTATATGTTGTTGCACAGTTCTTATTTACCTCTTTTGTATTGTTTTCCTAATGTGGCATTCAGTCAACTTGTGGCCTAACAACTTGAATACTCTGACTAACAGGTACCAAGCTGGCTCAAGCAAAAAAGTTCAATGACCCCGATGACCCCTGTAAGATCCTCGTCGCTACCGATGCAATTGGAATGGGTTTGAACTTGTTAGTATGTTTTCTGCCATCTTATATATTCATGCTTCCTTTGAGTGTTAGTATTTGCACAGTATTGCCCAGTAGTGTTGTTACAGTAGTATGGTAGTTTTTTTTCCTCCTTACTGATACCACATGAAGTACCATGCAAAAAAAAATACAAAAAAGTTTATAGCAGAATTTTTAATAATGGGAAACATTTGCAAAAAAGCATAATAGCAAAGGCTCCTAAGTGGAGCAGCATAAGTGTTCAAATCCCAATGATGCCACAGCCATCTGTGTCCAGGAGTCCAAGAGAACAGAACAGAATTGGCTATGTTTTCTGGGTGGGAGAGTTAGCATATTCTCCTCTCTGACACATCACCGCTCAAACTTCTGGGTGTCTATGAGCTCATGTATGCGGAAGAGGGCGGATAGCCGTTTCCTCTAATTGTGTTACTATGCTTCCTCCGAGGCACACGAAGCCTTCCACTTTTTTTCAAGTCACTGCTCATGATACATCACAGAGCAGCGATTTGGGGAAAAAAGTGGTTGGCTTCTTGTGCCTCGGAGGAACCATAGTGATAGCCATAGTGCCTCGGAGGAAGCATGGCGACAGCCATAGTGCCTCGGAGGAAGCATGGCGACAGCCATAGTGCCTCGGAGGAAGCATGGCGACTGCCATAGTGCCTCGGAGGAAGCATGGCGACTGCCATAGTGCCTCGGAGGAAGCATGGCGACTGCCATAGTGCCTCGGAGGAAGCATAATGATAGACAGCTCTATGGTGGATAGGAATTGGCCAAGACAAAATTATGGAGAATGTAGGGGAAAATCCAAAGAAACAGTAAATGCATTGAAAGTCAGTGTGATGCAAAGGAGTGGATAGATTTTGATGAAAAATTAATGAACACTAAAAACGGTGTACAAAGAAATTAGGAGAATACCAATTTTATGTAGTAACAACTAGTTCAAAGGCATGGACCAAAAATACCTGTTAAAATACATTTGTAAAGCAATTTGATTATATTGAAGAACTCCTTGCTATTGAACCTAATATTTTCATCTGCATTTTATGTCTCAGACTATATGAAGGGATACGCTGACAGCAGCAGGTTCTAGTACTTTCAGTTTGTAATATTGTATAATTTTCAATTTGATACCTTCACACTTTTTTCAGTACTGGTATTTCATGCAACTCAGGCTGTTGTTTTGTTCGAATGTAAATTTCCTTGCTTCATTTAGAAATCTCACCAGCTTTCTGTCCTTCCCAGGAGCATCAGGAGAATAATATTTAACTCCCTGGTGAAGCCCAGCGTGAATGAGAAGGGGGAGAAGGAGATGGACACCATTTCCACCTCTCAGGCTCTGCAAATCGCTGGCCGAGCAGGTCGCTTCAGTTCCATGTTTAAAGAAGGAGAGGTGACCACCATGCATCGCGATGATCTGCCTGTGCTGAAGGAGATCCTGAGCAGACCTGTTGACCCTGTGGAGGTGAGAGACACTTATGAAACATCGTTACCCCCCCCCCCCATCCCCAGTTTATCGGTCTAGAGCAGTGGTTCTCAACCTTTTGTGAGCTCTGGACCCTTAGCATATTTCAAACAATCCACAAGGACCCCTCACTCCACAACAATCATAGGCTATATTTTTAACAGTCATTTCTATTTATTCTTTATTTTATTAATATTTAACATTAATAATACTAACATTGGGCATTTAAAATTGAATCAAACATTTCAAGATTTTATTTTTTTTACATTTTATTGTTGGCGTGACATTTAATTTGACTCTCTGAATGATCTTTTGTTTATTTTATCCATCAGTGCGACACATGAACTTGTCTACCCTCATAGGTTTTTGCAAATTATCATTTCATTTGTAAATAAATTAAAAATAAATCCATCAATGAACTCGGCTCCATCAATCCATCAGCTCCATCCAAATCCATCGATGAACTCATGTCACGAATAACCAAATTGGTTAATTTTAAAACCCATCTTAAATTGTTCTTACATTTGATGGGTGTATGATATATTTTGATACGGTTAACAAACACACAACAACAACAACAACAACAAAAAAAATATATATATTATTTAAACATTTAAAAATTTTTCCCCCGGACCCCCTGCAATTACACCATGGACCACTAGGGTTCAGGGGCCCCCTGATTGAGAAACACTGGTCTAGAGCATGGAACATACAATTGGAGCATGCATGGCAAGTGAATAAATTGTATTTATTCCCAAGTGGGCAATTTGCTGAGCATATTAGGGCACAGACATGGCAACAGAACTGCATCACAGCATCAGCAACTGACTTAAAAGAGGAAAAAATGCCATTTGCATCATTTTGCTTTACGTAGGCACCCAGTGATCTGAGCTTGAGAAGCTGAACTTAAAGAATGGTATCCTGACACATCTCTCCTCTATGTGATTTCAGACAGCAGGTCTACACCCCACTGCAGAACAGATAGAGATGTTTGCTTATCATCTTCCTGATGCTACGCTCTCCAATCTCGTTGTGAGTGTTGAAAATCTGAAATCATTATTCTAGGCAAAGCGCCTACATTTTGCTCACTGATTCCTCTGTGTAACAGGATATATTTGTGAGCCTCTCACAAGTAGATGGCCTTTACTTTGTCTGCAACATCGATGACTTCAAGTTCCTGGCAGACATGATCCAGCACATTCCTCTGAACCTGCGCTCTCGCTACGTCTTCTGTACAGCACCCATCAACAAGAAACAGCCCTTCGTTTGCACGTCCTTCCTGAAGGTACTGATGAAGGATGACATGACATGACAGTGGTTCATGGTATAAAGTTCTCCCCTGTGTAGTGATTTTCTTTTTGTTTGATCAGCCTGACTGATTATACACCTCTAAGGTCTGCTACCTCTCCCAGCATTCGTTCCTTTGGGGTCTTGTTTACAGTATGTTTCAGGAAGTGCCAGTTAAGCTTTATGTATTACGGTAGAGCATGCTGTGAGCATCCCTTGATGATGTGTGTGTTTGTCTGTAGTTTGCTAGGCAGTTCAGCAGAGACGAGCCATTGACTTTTGCCTGGGTGTGTCGACACGTCAACTGGCCATTGGTCCCTCCCAAAAATATTAAGGACCTTGTTCATCTGGAGGCTGTACATGATGTGCTGGACCTCTACCTTTGGCTCAGGTATTGTTAGATTGTAAAGTTTTTCTCTTTCTGCTTGAATTTGGCTTTTTGAAATTTAAGTACTGGAAAACCTTGACAATAACCATTTTTTTTAATCTAGTGGTGCTTAAAAAGTGCTTGAATGAGAAAAAGTCAATAAACACGAAATCGCTAAAAAACTTTAAAGCGTTTGTTTTCGATAGAACACGAATACAATCCTTTCACTCAAAATATGACGACCCGATGCAGCCCCTCCCTCTCCCCCTGCTATCGACACCTAGCGACAAATCGAACGACTTTTTGGGCAAACCTTAGCTACTTTCTGTAGAGTCGCCTGTAATGTCCTGCAAGCGCGAGGTCCTGCTTTCCCCCTGCAGGTACACTTCTCTCTGCATCTACTCTGTTCAGTGAAGGGCAGAGAGGAGCAGCACATTCAGCGTGAGAGAACAAATAAGAGACGTTCTGTCGATTGTAAACGAGTGATCATTTTACATGTAAATATAGCCGAAACTTGCGTGTCTGGGGAATTTGTCAGGCGACGTCATGGTTATAAAATCAGGATTTTGGTAGTGCAGAGACGCAGCTTGGAAGTGACTGCTGGTTAACATGTAGTCTCTTAATGGGCTGCGTTTCAGTCACTATTTCATACTCGTTCTATTGTCTGACGACAGAAACAGACATGTATGTGAATATGATACACATCCTGCTCCTGAATCCACAATTCCATCAGTTCAGAGATTTTGTATTCAGGTGTAGCCTTGAGACAGTAGTTCCACCTCGACGTCATGATTCTTTGTGTTTGACTATTTTCGCTTGAAAACGTTTGGCCGTGTAAGTGTTTTTCCACGTTTCATGTTCTCTACCACTCAGTACACATGATCTTAAAGTTATTCTTGGGGCATTCGGTATTGTGCACTGTCACTGGGTTGGTGTACCCATGTGAGCATTTTCAAATTGTTTTTGTGTGTAGACAGAGGTCATTTCCAAAATGCTGTTTGTGTGGATGAGATTTTTTTTTTTATGTTAAATGGAGCGGTAAAAACTGTTTTCAAAAAGATCTGTATACATGTGGACAGGGCAAAAGACAGGGTAATATGTATGAATCATAGATATAAAGGCAACGCAAAACATCTTGAGGGAATCAACGTAATCATATTATTATACACAAACAAAAAAATTGACCTGAACTTGCATATTGGCAAACTTGTGATGCTTATACTCTTATCTCTTTATATCTGCTTCTACAGCTCTTAGCCATTTTTCTATCACTGGATACCACTCATGTCAATACTATTAAACTACTCACTATTTCATACTACAAGACTTATGTATGTTGGCAGTCATAAAATTTGTCATCTTATTTAGTATGGTAGTGGGAACATGAGAAGACTGAAACGTAGACTTGCTTTGAAATCCTATATTCGAAAAACTGTTTCTGTTACCCTTTATATTCTCCTGGTACAGCAACTTTCCAACTACTGCCAAGGGTCTTTTTTGTTCATTATTTAGACACTCTTCTTGTATTTATGGTACGTCCATTCCAGTTTTATTGTATGCAATCGGAAAATTAGCATAAAACCAGTTGGCTGAAAACCCCACTTCAGTCTGTTCATTTTCCTTCTGAATTCTCCTTATAGCTATCGCTTCATGGACATGTTCCCTGATGCCAACCTTGTCCGTGAGATCCAGCAGGAACTGGACAGCATCATTCAGGTTGGAGTGAGAAACATTACACGGCTCATCCGTGCCACAGAAGCGCAAGGCACCGGTGCAGGTTCTGCACCTGAATCAAAAACCTCCCCATTCCCTGGACTAAGACTGAGAAAAGCTCGGGGATCCAAATCCCATGTTCTCGGCAAACAGGACCAGAGGGGTGTGGACAGTTCTCTCGGCGCTCGTCTAGTTCAGGAGGGTCTGCTCACGCCAGAGCTCCTGCAGCAGCTGCAGAGAGAGTGGACAAGAGAGCAGAACCCCAGTGGACCTACAGGGACCATTAGCAAAAATAAAAAAAAGAAATGAGGCTTTTGGTATCGGTCTTGCTTTTCTACATTTATATAGGGGCTTCTATATAACAAATAATGTTCTGTTTAACATGTGTGTCTGTCAAGACTGACTGAAACCTAAGCTTCAGATTGCGGTACACCTGTGTGAAAGGCTATCTGAGTGTGAACGTGACTCAACATTGCTACTAGCTTCCAAATAAAACACACTACTATTTTTCATGGGCTTTCTTTACCTCGTTATTACCTCATTACCTCCACCTCCACAGCTAATGTTATATAAACCGTTCTATATCCTACTCTAAAGATTTTCTTCACAGTGAGTTTGGTGTAGCTCAGTATGTTGACGTCTTTATTTTTGTACTGACATATGATCTATTTGCTCCACAAGAGAGGACTAAAGACATTTCACCCTCAATAAAACATTATTAAACATGATATTGAATTTAAACAGGCAACTGAGATATGAAATGTGTTTGCTTTTTTGTTTTTCCCAGCAGACAGTCTGCAGGAATGCAGCCAAATTCTATTCAAGGTCGCATCTTTCCATGAGATCTATCAGATGTGAAGTTTGACTTACTCAAGGTTACTGGCCAGTCATGTGACATCACTCCCAAATACTTTTTAACTAGTATTTTCAGTTTTTATAGTAGAAAATTGCTTTCTTTCAGCATCTTTATTTTGATCCAAAATCAGAAACTAGGGTTTTTTTTTCCTCTTTGGTTGTTTGTACAGATGTGAGCATGTTTGTGGCAAAAAGGGCAATTACGCATTTTGACAGCCTGTCAATCAAAAAACTGTCCCTATTTTATGGTGATCTTGCATCAACCCACATCAAACTTTTAGTGAGATGCTGGTGAAAGCATTTTTTTTCTGTTTTTGTGAATATCTCTTATTAAATAGTTTTATTTTCAAACAAAACACAACATAAAACAAAGGCAACCTGAGTAAACACAATTAAAAAAAAATAATTTATTGAAGCAAAATAAGTTATCAAACATCTATCACCAATGTAAAAAACTAATTGCCCCCTTAAACTTAAAATCTATTTGTGCCACCTTTAGCAGCAATAACTGCAACCAAACGCTTCCAATAACTGGAGATCAGTCTTTCACTTACTTCTAGGACTAGGATTTACTCCTAGGCTTTGGATCATTGTCACTGCGTAATCCAGTTGCGCTTGAGTTTCAATTTGCAGACTGAAGACCGGACATTCTCCTTTAGGATTTTCTGCTAGAGAGCAGAATTCATGTTTCCCTCAATTATTGCAAGTTGCCCAGATCCTGAAGCAGAACACATACCATACATACCATATACATGTTACTTAGTCACAAATCATTTATAAATTTTAAACACTGATAGGGCCCAATGATTCTTTGAATAACATGTCAGCAGAACTAGTATTAGGTACAAACAATAAGAAAATGAACCAATAAAAATGACCATAAAAGGGAAGAACCAAAATAACTTTGTTTTTTTTTTCACAGAATGCAGATGGTTTGTGAAATTTATTTTCAAATTACACAGGACGGATTCCCTGCAATTGCTTAACATCGAGGTGATTTACTGCATCACCCTCTCATGCTTTATGTCTGCTGAACCTACCATTTAATCCAGTTGTTACTGCAACCATGGAAACTGGATTACAGCCATGGCTGATAAAACCTAATGTATTCATCCAAACCAGTACATTTAAAATGTTCACTAAATAAAGAGTCCTACATTTGACTCCATGACTGATACCACTGAAACTGCCTCACAACTGCATCTAAAAGCTGCGATTACTGTAGGTGGTTAAAGTGTAACTGGGACATTAATCACTGGCTCTCAATTATCTTGGGACATCTGCAAACAATGAAGTTGATCCAGAATACAGTACCGTTGTCTCTCTGATCACTTCAGTCCGATTCAGTAGAGATAAACACTCTGTTCTGACTTGAAAGTTGTTTGTTCTAACTTTTTCCTTTGCACCTTGAGGATGTTTTTACAGGCTCAAATAGGGTGGTGTGGGGCTGATCTCTTTTTAAACCATTGTTGTGCTGGGTCGGTTTGCATGAAACACCAACTGTGCAGGCCCCAGAGGAAAAAGCCCTGACTGGAACAGAGCCAAGCACATTGCTAGGAGAGCTGTAAGAGTGGCGGCCCAAGAGCGAGGAGACTGCCATTAATGATTTAGCTTCAGGAGGGAGGGGACAACAGGAGAGGAAGAGCTCCTAACTCTCTCTCTGGGGAACAGCAGCTCTAACAGCAGAAAACTTTAATCTCACGCACAGATAAGACACTTGGGAAGAAAACAGAGGACAGCAGCTCCAACAGGAGTAAACTTTAGGCACACGCACAGGAACAAGCCCTGGGAGGAAAACACTTTTTGGGGAGGATTTGTGGCAATCTTATGCAGGTTTTCTTGTGTTTTTAATTTTAAACTTAAAAGCACTTGTGTGATATTGAGATACTGCAAAAAGCCACGATGTTTGCCGTGCACTTGTTGTCTTTTTACTTCACCAAGCTACAGGAGGATCAGATCAAAAAGGTATTTCTTATTACTCACTTGCTAACTTCTTTAAATCTATTAAGATTTCTCTTAACCTAATTAGAAATGTTATTGCTATAAGCTTTTTTGCAAATATGTGATCTTTGTACTTTTGCATCTGTGGTTCCTTGATTACCTTTAAATTGACAAGAAAGGTTTTTATTCAGTTTACAAACTGCTTTTGTGTTCTCTTGCATAAATCAAATAGCAGGTCGCATTCGTATGATCATACCAGTCTGTGGGCCACTCAAATCTTTCTGAGCCACTCATCCGATGCTGGTAGTGAATATGGTGAAATATAGTGCTCCGGCGAATCATTAACCCTCATGTGTCTCATATCTCACTGGTGTGCAAAGACAGCCAAGCCCGTGTAGACTAAGGACCTTGCCCTCTCAGCCAATTTTAGATTGAATCAGTTTCAATTTACATTTCCCGCCACATTCTTAGGAACAAAGAAAACAATTATTGTGCTGTATTATGTTCAATCTGCGATCTTAAATATTTCTTTTTCTTTGTTTGATTAGTATATGTTTACTGTTGCTGTGACATTCTGACGGCTTTGTTATCCTCATTATAGAGGCGCACCCATGTTATCTTTTGAAATGTCATAAAATTATAGTCGATTTACAAATCACTACCGTTATGACTTTTCACTCTCTTATTACTCATCTTATTATACTTTTTGTAGATAACCATGAAATGGGATAGAGAACAGTGCCAACATCAAAAAAAAGAATAACACATGACTTAATAAGTCATGGAAATAATAGTTGTTTTTGTCATTACTGTTGATCTCATTTTAAAATATTTGGACTAGAGAATGTGAAGCATTTAAACACAAAACAGCGGAATTGCAAATGTGTTAAGGGCTGTAGTGAAGACACCCTTGCCAAGTCCAAGAACAGGACTAGTGGAGATCAAGTCAAGACAGAGCCCTTACTTTAACTAGTTGGCTTCATTCATACATTGTGCCAGTGATTAGCGTATATATGTATTTCTAGAAGAAAGAATTACTTCTTGTCAATCTATGTGCATACAGAAAAAAAAAAGATAACAAACATATTTTCAAACTCTCACTGGAGACCATATTTAGTGATACCAATGCCCAAGTCCAAATGCAAATAGGTCTGAGACAAATGCAAGTCAATACAGAAAACGTCTCATGACTGGATTCAATTGTAACACCAGAGTCGAGTCCTACAGCCCTGTTGAATAGATTATTTGTTTATTTATAACCTTTTACACAGGTGGACCGGTTCCTATATGCCATGCGTCTGTCTGATGAACAGCTCCTGAACATTAAGTCTCGATTCTGTGCGGAGATGGAGAAAGGCCTGTCTAAAGAGAGCAACGTAGCAGCTACAGTCAAAATGCTACCCACACACGTCCGCTCCACTCCTGATGGCTCAGGTGCATGTCACACATACGGTGCCCTCCACTAATATTGGCACCCTTGGTGAATATGTGCAAAGAAGGCTGTGAAAAATTGTCTTTATTGTTTGACTTTTTGATCTTTTGCTCAAAAAATTCACAAAAATACTCCGCTCTCATGGATATCAAACAATTGCAAACACAACACAGGTTTATCAAAAAAAAATTATTGGCACCCTTTTATTCAATACTTTGCCAAGATAACAGTTCTGAGTCTTTTCCTATAATACCTGATGAGGTTGGAGAATGGCAAGCAATCTGAGACTATTCCTCGATACAGAATCTCTCCAGATCCTTCGAATTTCAAGGTCCACGTTGGTGGACTCTTCTCTTCAGTTCACCCCACAGGTTTACTATAGGTTTCAAGTCATGGGACTGAGATGAACATGGACCTTGATTTTGTGCTCAGTAAAACTTTTTGTGTTGATTTTGATGTATGTTTTCGATCACTGTCCTGCTGGAAGATCCAACACGGTGCATTTTAAGCTTTCTGGCAGAGACAGTCGGGTTTTCATTTAATATCTGTTGATATTTGTTAGAGTCCATGATGCCATGTATCCTAACAAAATGTCCAGGTCCTCTGGCAGAAAAACAGCCTCAAAACATTAAAGATCCACCACCATATTTAACCGGGGGCATGAGGTACTTTTCCATATGGCTACCTCTCTGTGTGCGCCAAAACCACCTCTGGTGTTTATTACCAAAAAGCTCTATTTTGGTTTCATCTGACCATAGAACCCGATCTCATTTGAAGTTCCAGTAGTGTCTGGCAAACTGAAGACGCTTGAGTTTGTTTTTGGATGAGAGTAGAAGGTTTATTCTTGAAACCCTTCCAAACAACTTGTGGTGATGTAGGTGACTTCAGATGGTAGTTTTGGAGACTTTCTGATCTCAAGACCCAACTAACTTCTGCAATTCTCCAGCTGTGATCCTTGGAGATTTTTTGTCCAATCGAACCATCCTCTTCACAGTGCGTTGAGACAATATAGACACACGTCAAATTCCAGGTTGATTCATAACATTTCCAGTTAACTGGAACTTCTTAATTATTGCCCTGATGGTGGAAATGGGCATTTTCAATGCTTGTGCTATTTTCTTATAGCCACTTCCCATTTTGTGAAGCTCAACAACCTTTTGCAGCACATCACAGCTATATTCCTTGGTCTTACCCATTGTTATGAATGACTAAAGGAATTTGGCCTATGTGTTACTTCATATTTATACCCCTGTGAAATAGGAAGTCATGGCTGAACAATTTCCTGTTCCTAGTCACCAAGGTGTACTAAAGAAATGTAAAATATCAACAGGAATATACTTCAAATATATTTTTGTCATATGAATTCATAGGGGTGCCAATAGTTGTTACACACCTATATTTAACAAAGATTTTTTTCTTTTTTAGTATATAAACCTGTGTTGTGTTTGCAATTGTTTGCAATATCCATGTGAGCAGAGTATTCTGAATGTGCATTTTTTGAACAAAAGATTAAAAGGTTAAACAATAAAAACAACTTTTCACAGCCTTCTTTACTTATATTTACCAAGGGTGCCAATATTAATGGAGGGTACTGTAGAAGAGTTAAATGTCATATTCAAGAACTTAAGCCCAGTCAAACTATACAGTACGATCACATCTTATACGCTGTAGGATACACAGATGTTAAAAATTGCGATTTTATAGGTAGTAGGTAGGTATTTTATATTAAACATCTGTGTTATGTGATTGTGACACATCTAGAAAAGGGTGAGTTCCTGGCACTAGATCTCGGGGGTTCCAAGTTCAAAGTCCTGCAGGTGAAGGTGTCTGAGGATGGGAAAAGGAAAGTGCAGATGGAGAGCGAGACTTTTCCAGTTCCTGAGGAAATTCTCAATGGGAGAGGAACAGATGTGCGTACTCCATTGCAAACTTAACATTTAATGATTGAAAAGATGTGATAAGTATATAGTTAAAATATAGACTTTCTTCTTGAAACAAAGAAGTTTTAGAAGCATGATAGCAATGCAGTCCTCAGCGAATGCAATTAAGCATCATGCATTTATAATTACTTTGCAGTTGGCAGGAATGTTACCTACCATAAGGATCTGATGCTGTTGACCAATTAAGAACTGAATCACCACTGACCTATAATCTTCTTTGACACAATTTCTGGTGTCATTTTATTATATACTGATAAAGACATTAGACAGAGTAATTATCTTTATTACCAACCAGCCAAAATAGTTGACCCTTGTTCTCGTCACTTTATCTGTCTTTCAGCTTTTTGATCACGTGGCAGAGTCTTTAAAAACCTTCATGCAGAAGAACAACATCAATCAGAAGAAAAAGCCACTGGGCTTCACCTTCTCCTTCCCCTGTCTCCAGTCTAAACTTGATGAGGTACAAAGCACAAAGTGCAGACGGCTATAGGAATGTCATGCAGCCCGAAAAAGTGCAACTACATCTGTTTATTTCAGTTCATGAGAAAATTGTACCGTACCAATATTATGATCATTTATCTCGTTACCGTATTATTACTAATCCAGTCTTAAAATGATGTAGGGCATGTTGCTCTCATGGTCAAAGAACTACAAGGCCAGAGGTGTTAAAGGTACCAACGTTGTACAGTTACTGAGGCAGGCCATCAACAACGTTGGGGTATGAAAGAAACTTTTTAAAATATATACTATAATTATATTTAAATTGATATTTATAGAACGCGTTAAAAATAAGGTTTTAAAAGTGTGTGTGTGTGGGAAAACAGGGAATTGATGTGGATGTTCTGGCGCTGGTCAATGACACTGTGGGGACCATGATGACTTGTGGATATGATGACCAGCATTGTGAGGTCGGAGTCATCATAGGTGAGACCATAGTGACCATGTCTGAACATTACCTGAACTACAAGCTGATCAGCAATCACGTAACATCATCATCTGGTGATCAAACGTTAAACCAAAACATACAGTTAAGATGCCAGTTTTCTGTCTTGCTTTAGGTACGGGCACTAACGCATGCTACATGGAGGAGATGAGACACATTGACCTCGTGGAGGGAGATGAGGGCAGGATGTGCATCAATACAGAGTGGGGAGCGTTTGGAGATGATGGGGCGCTTGATGATTTCATTACAAGTTTTGACCAGGAAATTGATGCAGCCTCCATCAACCCTGGAAAACAACTGTGAGGTTTTATTAACTAATGAAATAATGAATTGATTTATAAGGCTGAATAAATATTCATTTTAGTAGCAGCAGTCGGTAAACAAAAGCGGAAGTAGAAGACTTGCATAGTTTTTTCACTTAGAATGTCACTAGCTACAATTTGCTCCATAGTTTCTTCAAAATCGCTGTTTTCCCTGCCCTTGGAAAAGGTAGAGGCAGGTTAATGATTAATTCTAGATTCAAACATTTTGTGGTGTTCACACGAATCTGGGAATATTGAGCCTCCTTCAAAAGTCTCTAAATCAAGATTCTACTTGTTAATAATTCACATGCTCATGTCTCTTTAAGGTTTGAGAAGATGGTGAGTGGGATGCACATGGGAGAACTGGTGAGGCTTATCCTGTTGAAAATGGCTAAACGTGGCCTGCTTTTTAAAGGAAAAGTCTCAGATGCTCTTCGCACTAAAGGGAGGTTTCAAACTAAGCACGTCTGCATGATAGAAGAGTAAGTTGTTTGCTAAGATTTTTTTTTTTTTTCAAACTTGTTGCCCTACTTGACACTATGTTTCTGCTATAAGAATTCAGCTAACCTATATGTGATTCAGTCATTAAAACCTGTTAATAAGGATTTTTTCGTTTTCATGATGATGTATGTAGTTTTTAGTTATTTTTACCTGGTTTCTGCTTCCAGGTACAAAGACGGGCTGAAGAACACTAAGGACATCCTTACAGAGCTGGGTCTCAGTCCTACAGAGGACGACTGCATTGCTGTCCAGCATGTTTGCACCATTGTGTCCTTCAGGTCAGCTAACCTGTGCGCTGCTACGCTGGCTGCCATCCTCACACGCATCCGGGAGAACAAGAAGCTAAAGACACTAAGGACCACAGTTGGAGTGGATGGAACAGTTTACCGAATTCATCCCCAGTATGATAACTTGATTGCTCCTTGCAGTTGTCATTTCAAACAAATAAACCTGCATGAAGATACGTGGCCAGTACTCACAGTATGTTGGTCTCTATATTGTCAATGAATTTTGCAGGTATGCAAAGAGGCTCCATAAAGTAGTACGACGCCTGGTGCCTGAATGCCATGTCCGTTTTGTGTTGTCGGAGAGTGGCAGTGGTAAAGGGGCAGCCATGGTGACTGCAGTTGCCCAACGCCTAGCATCACAGCGCAAAGAGATTGACAACACACTAGCAGAATTTACCCTTAGCCACACACAACTCCAACAGGTTAAAGATAAGATGCGAGTGGAGTTGGAGCGTGGCCTCAGAAAGGACTCTCATGGATCTGCCTCGGTCAAAATGCTGCCCTCGTATGTTTACAGGACTCCAGATGGCACAGGTAAAAAATCAATAAATAAATCAAGAAAGCTAGCTAAGGAAGGCGGACACGGCCCTACCATTTGATAATCCCGGCTGTAGCATTTACAGTGGCTATAAGAGTGTTTAAAATGGACAATTTGTGTACTGATTTATTTCATTATTGGTGGTCCTACCCCAGAGAGAGGAAAATTCCTGGCCTTGGACCTGGGTGGAACAAACTTCAGAGTGTTGGTGGTGAAGATCCGTACTGGAATTCGCAAATCTGTCCGCATGTATAACAAGATCTATGCCATCCCACTAGAAATCATGCAGGGCACTGGAGAGGAGGTGCAAATTTATGTCTTCTTTTGCTGGTGATCAGCTCATGCATACGCTCTTTCAGATGACATTAATAGGAATTAGTTTGCCATAATAATAAAAGTTATGGTTAATCCACATCAAGCTCTAGCTAATGCATGTTCTGTTTTCTTTCAGCTCTTTGATCACATAGTGCATTGTATCTCAGATTTCCTGGACTACATGGGGATGAAAAACACCTGTCTGCCTCTTGGCTTCACCTTCTCATTTCCATGCAGACAGAATGGAATTGATAAGGTAACAGAGTTTATCAGAGGCTTAATGTAGATTTAACAACTTCATCTCAACTATGAAAACATACCTGTAATCATTACCAGTAAAAAAAAATCTATATTATTAGGGAATCTTGGTGAGCTGGACAAAAGGCTTCAAAGCTACTCATTGTGAGGGGAATGATGTGGTGGACATGCTGAGAGAGGCCATTAAGAGACGAAATGTAAGACACAATGTGAAATTGGTACACTATATATATATATATATATATGTATGAATGTATGTATAAAATATAATGTGTTCATTTCTATCCTTATCTGTAAAACCATTGCACAGAGTAAGTGAGTAATTCTTCTTGTCATATCCTGTCCCTGTAGGAATTTGACCTTGATATTGTTGCTGTGGTAAACGACACGGTTGGCACGATGATGACGTGTGCATATGAAGATCCTAATTGTGAAATTGGACTAATTGCTGGTATAGTTTTTATCTCCTCCTGTCAAAAATATGAGACGTACTTTCTTGTGCCCTACTTTAATCTTATGTCAGTTAATAACAGCTCTTAATGTTCATAATGAAGCCTAATTTTTTATAGTCATGCAGGCACAAGGCAAAATTTACACAGTTATGTTAATATCAAACAGAAGATATTATCACATCATATGGACATAAGCAACCATGCTCTTGGAGGCTCTTGGAGGAGTATGCTACAAAAAAATATCTAAAACACTTCTTGAATTTTATCTGGGTTTTCCTTGAACATACAGGAACCGGCAGCAATGTTTGCTACATGGAACACATGAAGAACATTGAAACAGTGGATGGGGATGAGGGGCACATGTGTGTGAACACTGAGTGGGGTGGTTTTGGGGATAACGACAACATTGAGGATATCCGGACACGGTTTGATCGGGAGGTGGACAGCGGCTCCCTCAATGTAGGAAAACAGAGGTATGACTGTCCATGATGGCTTATTCATCCACATTTGATATTTATGTTATCTATACCTTTATGATATCAATTGGGCCAATTCATTATAAGAAATAAAATCAATACTTTCAATTCTATTCATTTCTGAAAATTTTTTTTGTAAACATACACAATACGGCTAAAAGTATGTGGACACCCGACAATCACACCCAATTTAAACACACACAATTGAATCTCCCTTTCCTGTTATAATAACCTCCTATAATAAGAGTGGCTGTGGATTGGAGCACATTCAGCCACAAGAGCATTTGTGATGGCACTGATGTTGGTGATGAGGAGGTCTGACATCTAGTCAGCATTCTAATTCATCCCAAAGATGTTCAGTGGGGTTGAGGTCAGGGTTCTCGTGTTCTTCAACCTTGGCAAACCATGTTTTACGGACCTCGTTTTGTGCACAGGGGCATAATGCTGACGCATACAAGAAATTCTAGACAAATGTGTGATTCTAACTTTGTGGCAACAGTTTGGGGAACACCCACGAATGGCTGTGATGGTCAGGTGTCCACAAACTTTTGGCCATATAGCGTACCTAATTTGTGTTGGTAAGTGATTGTTTAGTGTTTGTCCACACGAGGGCACTGTATCATAAGAGTACTGGCCCTCTCAGACTTGTTGCAGTGCTTGGAACACACACTTATGAGAGCCTATATTATTTACATGCTGGTTTGGAAGCTGTTGATGTTGTCTCCATTTTACTGCAGATACTGAATAAACTCTCTTTCTGGAAAATATAGCAAATGGGAAATTGAGCCCGTGGAGCACTCTGTGAGCTTGAACATGTTATTTTGTGTACACAGGTTTGAGAAGATGACCAGTGGAATGTACCTGGGAGAAATTGTCAGGCAGATTCTCATAGATCTCACCAAACGGGGTCTTTTGTTTCGTGGCCACATTACAGAGTGTCTTAAGACAAGAGGCATCTTTGAAACCAAGTTTCTCTCACAGATTGAAAGGTACACTTTCAGAGATAACTGTAGTCATACAGACTAGATATATTAAACTGTTGTTCCAATTATAACCAGAGTGAGAAGAATCTCTCAGCTTAATCAGATGTCTCAGACATCTTATGTACTTAGTTACAGATCCAGTGTTGTCATGGTTATTTTGATACTATATTCTGTTCTGTAATCTGTTGATGGCCTCCTCTAGTGACCGGCTGGCGCTACTGCAAGTCAGAACTATTCTGCAGAATTTGGGTCTGAACAGCACATGCAATGACAGTATCATCGTTAAGGAAGTGTGTGGTGTTGTGTCACACCGAGCTGCACAGCTTTGCGGCGCAGGAATGGCTGCTATTGTGGACAAAATCAGGGAGAACCGAGGACTTGACCATCTGGATATCACTGTGGGGGTGGATGGCACGCTTTACAAACTCCATCCACAGTGAGTAAAGTGTTGGAAAATATCAGTCACTGCATAGTTTTTTATTTTTTTATTTTCTATACACCTGATTCAGCTTCTTGGGCAATCATCATGGCCTGTGATTTAAAACCTGGCTTAGTTTTTGGTTTTCAAGGCCCTTCAATCGTGTGTGTTAGAAATGTCTTCGTTCTCTCTTTGCAGCTTCTCGAGAATTCTGAAAGACACTGTGAAAGAACTTGCCCCCAAGTGTGAGGTGGATTTCGTCCTGTCTGAGGATGGCAGTGGGAAGGGAGCAGCACTTATTACAGCTGTGGCTCGTCAGTATTGTAAGAAGACATAACCATGCTGAAGGGCATTGCATTCTTTTTCCAGCAGATTATATACTGGGAGATGTTATTCATCTGTAGCTGGAAATTAACAGCAAAGGCACCTGGGAGCTATCCAGCTGCATATAATAAATTTAGACAAATAGACCTCATCAAGAAGCTAAAACGGTTTCTAGATCTTAGGAGTTTTGTTGGATATGATTACAAGTACTGGCTAGAACTTTGATGAGAAGGTTCCTGTTCATTTATTTTGGCTGTGTATCATTTTAATGATTAATAACAAAGTATAAACCAGGGCATATAAAACAGAAGCTGTTAACCCTCTGTCTGCAGAATCATCACTCAGACTATGTTTTACTTCTTGCGATTTCATCTCAGGTTGTCAGCTGTGCAGCTGATTTCACTGCTGTCACACACTGACCCTTCCCCCTTCCCCCTTCCCCCCTTCCACTCACTCATGTGAGTGAGCAGGTTTGCATGGGCAGGCAGAGAGAATAGCACGAATAAGGCTCATCTAGAGCGGAAAGTGGCTTTGTATATTGGAATGCCACAAGTGTATTTAGACTAGTCAAGAACAGGCTCTCATCCACAAGATGTGCAGTGAATTTAAAAAATATATATACACACTACCAGTCAGAAGTTTGGAGACACTCGTCTGAAATGTTTCTCATGATCTTAAAAACCTTTTGATCTGAAGGTGTGTGATTAAATGTTTGAAATCGGTGTTGTAGACAAAAATGTCATTGTGCCAACATATTCATTTCTTTCATTAGAAAACTAACATTTTATTTACAAGAAAAGATTAATTTAAATGGATGACTTGGAATGAAATATTCCCGAAAAGCAGCCGATAAGTGTCCAGCGTAGGTGGGAACTCCTTTAATACTGTTTAAAAAGCATCTCAGGGAAATTCCTCAAGAAATCGGTTGAGAAAATGCCAAGAATACATTTCTGGAAACTCCAGGCAAAAAGGGGGTCTACTTTGAAGAATTTTTTTTATTTTGGATTTTTTATCACAACATAATTCCCATAGTTCCATTCGTGTTATTCCAGAGTTTTGATGACTTTATTATTATTATTATTATTATTATTATTATTATAAAATGGGGGGGGGGGGGTTAAATTAAAGAATGAGTGTGTCTAAACTTTTGATTGTTAGTGTATATTTACACATTATTGCTTTGAGAATGTGGTGAAGAGCTTTGTGTATGAACTTTACAGGATTGTTAATCATTCGATAATCAGGTTTTTTTGTTGTCCAGCATGTTGTGAACACAGTTTATGTATAGCATTTCATTCACCTTTTTTTTTTCTTTTGTAAATGTAGGATGTTTGATCATCTATTATTATTATTACAGCAATCACTTTCAATGTATCAAAAATCACATTAAATAATATAAATATTCTGACTCTATTGGTGTTTTAGTTGAAAAGTTATTACAAATTATGTTCAAATTGTGCTCATATGGTGCAGTGAATACAAATGTATTGCTCTATCTACTAAATCCTTCAGTAGGATTATACAGATATAAGACTTCAGTCAGGTCAACTGCAGTAAAGGAAAAACTACTCGTTAATCCTCCCTGTTAACGCTAAACAATTTGTTTTGCTTAGAGGAAAAGCCTACAGCTGAACATACACAGTTCATCTTACACACACACACACACACACACACGCACACACACACACACACTATGCGTACATGAGCTCCTGATAACTGACACATGCATACACACAGATAATGCAGTGTTTTCATGAACTGTCTTTAGCTAGCTGATGCATCATTAAATCTTGTAATTTACTGTATTAGTTAAAAGATTGAAAGTTTCCATGTCAGTAAAACAGTTCAGTGTGGTTGTAATAGTCTAATTAGCTGTTCATTTTAACACTCCTTATCGGCTTATCTGTTCTTCAGTGCTCACGGTTACTGTACTATCCATGCTCTGGAAGGAAAGTCAAAAACGCAACATGTAGTCTCTTCTCATGACACCTGTTCAGATATTCACATCTGCTATTGTACTCTCTAACAAGTAGACTATCTGCCTTATTCTATTATTTTTGTCCATACGCTTTTTCCTTGTTTTAATTCAATTCAATTCAATTCAATTTTATTTGTATAGCGCTTTTTACAATAGACATTGTCTCAATGTCTGCTGCCAATGACAAACTTTTGCACTGTGCCTATTTTTTCTTTTTTCTTTATTGATCAACAATACCAGCTATCATTCTGAAATGTCATTATGGCATGCATGGCTCTGCAGATGTTAAACAGTTTCACTCAGAATACTGCTATTGTCATGGTTTGATTATGTAAGTGCCGTTGCTTAAATCCCTCTGAATCCTATCTCAAGGGCTAAACTGGTTCACCCTGACTTTGCGATTATCTAATCTACTTGTTGGACTACCAGTCTGCAACCATGGATAGCGATGAGAAAATAGAGGTTTTACCACATGTAGGTATATGCTCTGTGTGTCTATGTTGCTTATTAGACAGTGTTTTAAAAATTGGTTTATGGATCATTTTATTTGATTAATTGTGTTAGGACCACAGCAGGAAATGTTTACCAGTCAGTAAGTGGGTCTGTCTTGGTAGCAAACAGCACATAGCTTCTGCCTATTCAATTCAACATGTGCAGATTATTTCTTTATCTCATAATAATCCAGTGTAACATTTAAGATAACTGAAGCTACACTTGCTGTCCTTTGTTAAATACAAAAATTGTTTTGTTTAAATTATTAAAGTGATAATAATTCAATAATTAATGATAGTGATAAATATTGTACAGGGTCAATGGCTACTACTACTAACTGTTGTACAAATCTTTAATTTAACAAATGTTAAATTACAATTAAGGTTTGAGTATTGCATGGATTTGTTGAAAATCCCAACAGTTGCGTTCAAATGTAAACACCAGTAGTTAGGATTAAATATGAAAGGACAAACATGTCCTTCTTACTGTATTAGACTAATCAAACATTCTACAATAAGGTTCTTGTCTTTAAAACAATGCTTCTGAATTCACTTTATGCAGGCCACTTCCTGACCCTGATATTTAATGGTTATCTCGCACGTCTTCTTTACTTTTCCCCCTGAAATATTAAAAAGAAAAATCATTTTGTTATTGCCAAATACTGTGTTATAGGTTTGATTTGAATTCCTTCCCTTCGTCCCCAGTCCTCATGTTCGTTTACACACACGCACTCCAAAAATGTTGTCTCACATACATACATGTCTTTTGCTATTGTACTTAAGAAATATGCACAGAATCTGGACTTTTATTATTACAGTTAATCTGTAAGAACTGCAAAAATGTCCAAACACAGACGACACAGAATGAAACTTTTATCTCCTTAATCTGAACTGTGTGAGTATGGAACAGTTTTGGAAGTCTATTAACAGGTACTTGTATAAAACATATGGTTGTTTTCATGAGATTGTTTAGTATCTGGGGAACACGTTAATATTATATCTGTTATAATATCTGTAAAAGTACCAACAGAAACAAACTAAGCTTCACCCAGCCTGTTTACTTGTTAGACTGAAATGACGTTTCATTTCATGCCTGCCAATAAGCATGAATGAGTGTTTTACTCATTTACTGCACCTACCATGTGAGTTCCTGTAAAATCCAGATAATTCCACTTGCCTCTGTGAGATGTAATTGCTCCAATCACCTTCTTGACCAGTTCAGATCTGTGCAAGCACAATAAACATTCTCAATCTGTGAGCTGTCACTGATTTTGTAACTGCCTGAAAACGGTCACCATTCGATGAAGGAAGAGGTACAGGAAATGAGTCAGAGGAAAGGGATTTGTAGGAAAATCATGATGACGTCTTTCCCACGTGCCACAATAAACGATTTATTACACATGATTTCACTACCGACGGTGATGTCACTAATATCTGAATAAAACACTGAAAGCATTAGTGTAATTCATAAAACAGAGAGAACAGAAATATCAAAGAACTACCCTCAGGAATTTTAAATGTTTTTAGGGAAACAGTAGGAATGGGAAATGACTATGATACTTTTTTGGTAATATCTTTGTAAATGTTGGGTTAGCCAGAGCCTCCATATGCAAAAATGTTTTTCTTGGTTTCCAATTCATCTTTTTAGATTTCTAGCATTATCTATAAAGGCAAATGATAACAATACACTGCAAACAAATAAGGAATTAAGGAGACTATTGAAAAGAAAACAAAATGAAAATATAAAAATACAGTCATGTGAAGAAATAAGTTGGAAATTGTTGGCTTTTCTGACATTTTTGGACAAGCAAACATTTGATCATCTTTGAAACAGTGCCAATTAATGAAGTTCATATACTTGAATAAAACCACAAGGAAAAAAATGAGCTTTTTCAATCATTTATTCAACATAAATATCATTAGATGCGATATTCTTCTGTGGAAAAAGTAAGTACACTCTTGGCCTCATAAGCTAGTATTGCCCCCTTTAGCAGAAATAACTTCTTGTAGGTGTTTTGCATAATTGTCCACCAGTCTTTGACATCAGCTTGCTGGAAATTTTGACCACTCTTCCATGCAATATTCTTTCAGTTGCAAGATGTTTGAGGGTTTTCTTGCATATACTAACCATTTCAAATCCCCCACGACGTTTTAATGGAATTCAAATCCGGGCTTTGATTAGGCCATTCCATAACCCTCCATTTCTTCTTTTTGAGCCATTCCTTGGTGGATTTGTTAGTGTGCTTAGGGTTATTGTCCTGTTGAAAGGTCCACTTTCGGTTCAACTTTCGGACAGATGGCCTCACATTATCTTCAAGCACTCTCCTGAAAAGCTGTCTTTGGTCTGCGCCAAAACATGTCTGCTGTTACTGTGGTTAGACAACTCTATCTTTGATTCGTCTGTCCAGAGCACATTATTCCAAAAGGCCTGGTATTTTTGCCTATATGGGCATTGGCAAACTGGCAAATCTCTTTCTGATTGTAGAAGCGTGCACTTTGACACTAACAGTTGCAAGACTGGCTAGCAGATCCCGTTGAAATTTTGTGGTTCTTCTAGACTTCTTTTTGCATCAGACG
The DNA here is from genome assembly GCF_023375685.1 of Ictalurus furcatus. Taxonomy (NCBI): domain Eukaryota; kingdom Metazoa; phylum Chordata; class Actinopteri; order Siluriformes; family Ictaluridae; genus Ictalurus; species Ictalurus furcatus. Next base: position 26,865,404 of record NC_071257.1, on the reverse strand, counting down.
ATCTGCTCTTGGGCTGAATTTGCTGAGACGGCCTGGACAAATTAGCAGTTGTTTGAAATCTGCACCATTTGTAGATGATTCTCCTTATAGTGGAATGATGTATTTCAAATAATTTGGAGATCTTTTTAAATCCCTTGCCAGACTCATAGGCATCCACAACCTTTTTTCTATAAGCCTTACAGAACTCTTAGATCTTGACATGATGACACCACACACCTCAATAGCAAAGGGAACACCAGACACTAGATATGAGAGGGGTATACAGTAAATAAGACAGGTTCCACCTGCACTCCCTAAACAGATTCTAATCACTGGCACCCAAACTCGAACACCCGATTCTAATTTTATGTATTTGAAGCCATGATAAATGTAGGTTTCTCCCATGTGACCAATCTGTTTTTTTTGTTGTCGTTAATTTAAATTGTCATTTGATAGTGTGTCACCTTTATTAATAGGCACTGTTTCAAAGAGGATCAAATGTTTGCTTGTCCAAATATGTCAAAAAAGCAAATCTCCATGGGGAATACTTATTTTCTGACATGACTGTATGTTGGCCATTATAATAAATCAATGTTGCAACAATCTTTTAGCTATTGTCACCCCGTGGAACCCCCATCTTATTACTTCTATCAAAAGTGTGCTTCTCCTTTCGTTTAAATATAATCAGTATATTTTTAACTGTGAACCATAACAAGCTTTATTCTTACAGTCATCTATCATCTGTTTTAGTAAAAATGAGTTTATAAATCTTATTCACATTTTTGATGAGACCCGTTTTGCATTACATCGTTGATGGGTAAAGATAATTTTCTTCTTCTTCTTCTTATTGTTTGACTATGTTTGGTGTGATATCTGTCAGTTGCTTCGATGCCTGCCTCTTTTTTTAATGCTCCTTCCTGAGAATAAGCTTCATCTCAAGCAAGCCACATTCTCTTCTCTTCTCTTTGAATCCCAGCTGTTATTTACCTTTCTTCTTAACCTTATGACCCAAGAAACTGGCTCTCTGAAAGGATATTATTCATTATGAATTCACCTTTCTTTACACTATGGTATTTGGTGCTTGACGCTCGTTGTTAAAATTCAAGAAGAAACAGGAAGTGAAGAAAATCCCTGTTCACTGTGGCTTGTGTTAACATAGATAGCATTATTTGTCAGAATTTGCTGAAGGCACGCCTCTATAACCTCCAGCATGCTTGCCCTTCACTGCATGGAGGAGAGAATGAGTGCTGTGGTGGGGAAACCATGCCTCAGCTCAAGCTAACCAATGACATACCATGAATGTGTGCTACGTGACATTCCCTCTCCCACCCAGAAAACACTGAAGCCTGTATTTCTCTCCTCCAATGAGAGAGAGAGAGATAGACAAGGACGTAGAGGAGGGGAAGGAGTGTGAGAAAGAAAGGGAGGGCCAGAGTATGAGCAACAGAAAAGGAAAGAAATGGAGGGAGACTGTCTGTCAAGCTGCACTTCAAGCTCAGCCAATAGCAAAGCATGAAGTGGGCATGGCTTAACCCAGTACCCATCCCAACCCCTGCTGCATCTCATGTAAGCGCATTACATGCTGAGCAGAGAAAGAGAATACATATATTACGCTTGGAAGAAACAGTCTACATGCCGGCTTATAGTTTTTAGTATTTATACCCGTCTCCTCTGAGCCACAGAACGCCTCTCTGACCTTGCTGTAAAGGACTCGCAAGCCTACACTTCCTCCTCCATTTCAGTTTCCCCACAGTAGTGGAGCAGGATGATAGCCGCACAGCTTCTGGCCTACTACTTCACTGAGCTGAAGGATGATCAGGTCAAAAAGGTGAGTATCGACTACTAACCTATAAAACAAGACTAATTTTTCTAAACTGGTGCCCTGCATGTCACGTGACACCAAAAATAACACCCAAGCGTGTTTTAGGGTTTGTGGGTGGGCTTAGAGAGGTGAGATGCGTGCTGCCTCACGTATCTCTTTCTCCAGATGATACATCACAGGCTACGTGATGGTGACGTCGAGCCTAACAGGCAGTCAGGAGGAGGGCCTGTGCTGCATTGCCCTTGAAATCAGTATGTGGATGTCGATGAGTTGAGATGGCGAGTGGGCTCGAGTGTTTCCCTCTCTATGTTTGCTGTATAGAGTGCTACATACAGAGTGTAGGGAGAGGAACACTTTCCCCTCCTCCGCCATGTGGCGTATTGAATTTCAGCAGAATGGAGCACTCCCTCCCCCGAACATGGGAGAAACCTGCTGTGGTTGTTTAGCCCCACTGGTGCACCAAGAGAAAAGAATGCTAATGTGAAGCAAGGCTAGGAGTTCTGTAGTGAAGAAGTGAGTATATAGAGACAAGTCTTGGATGGACAGCTACAAGTAGTCAGTTGTTAGCTAGTACAGTATCTAAAGCAATGTATTAGACATCCTTAAGTGAGTAGCATGCATCCAAACTGTGACAAAGAGGAAGTGTTAGTTATAAACCCGGAAATGATCAATTTTTTATTGTTATATATGCCCATTACAGAGGGTGGTGTCAGAGGTAAGAGGCAAAGGGTTCTGAGGTTACCATGACAACAGCCAGGATGAACGTGACTAGTTGCAGGGTTCACTTTTAGCTTCCGACCACCAGGGTGCCACCATCTTTGCTCCAATCTTTTTTATTACAACATAATCTCTGGCAATTGTTTTTGAAGGTTATCTAGGCAAACAAACTGTGTTCTTATAATAATAATTACAGAAACATTTGATACAGCTATAACTTATGCGTGTGTTAGCAAGTAGAGAGTGTTGCACCAAGCAATCAGGTGGCCTTTACCATCATTGATCATCAAATAAAACATTACAGAAAAAGAAAAAAATGTCTTCGATTATGTATCACTATTGCATTACTGCATACAATATATGGTGGTGTTGCAGAATTCTAGCCCAGTCTGAGCATGCAAGGTATTCTTACTAGCATTTATTTTACCCCCACCCAGTGTTTGCCCATTTGAACATCTTTATTTCCATGTTAGTTTGAGAAAGCACTACCAGAGTCCACTGGCACAATAGCCCACTTTACACACCGTCCTATCTAAATGTGTTTGAACAAGCTGAAAATTACAAACCTGACCTGGCCGTCCTTCAAATAGGTTTGCAGGTTTGCCATATTTGCCAAAATCCTCTTATATCAGCAAAGTGGTGACAAGTATTTAAATATGCATACCTACAAACCATTCAGCCAGCAATTCAGCCTGTCCTTTTATTCCAGCAAATCAAATTCTTCCACCATGATCTCAAACAGAGGCAGAGCCCAGCCTGAATCTCCCATAGCAACCAAGACTGAGAAACCCCCATTGCTACAACACACAATGATAACATGAATCAGCAAAACCAAGATGGCTGTCTTCAAAGGATCTACTAAATCATTACAATAATGTAATTTGTGTGTATTTTATTAACCTATTTAAACAACTTAAACAATACATTCTAATTAGCTTTTATTGGTCTAATTGTTCTAACGTTTAAATAAGGAATTATATTTCAACTGTCCGGTTCACCTCTATCATGCGAGACAGAGCACTGTTTGCACCAAGCGTCATCTGTTTTTGAGATGTGAGGCCAATTACCTACATGATGGGCTACCATTAGACACCTCACCATTGTGAAAGAGACTTTAGAAGTACTTAGAAAAGTGTAGAGATAAGTTTAGAACAAAACAGATAGCTATAAACGTAGCATAAGTCGAGGGTTTGGGTTGGTTAATTTTATATTTCATTCTCACTGAGCCTACATGGCCAAAAAGGGTGCTTTTCAGAATACCATGCAACACCAGAAGAGATTTATTAAAATTATATTTAATCAGCGCTAGGCATGTCCGGATTAGGATTTTTCCCTGATAGCGATTGTCCATTGTAAAATATTGCAATAAAACATGCATTTCCAGCAAGTCTGGTTTAAGGAGAGTAGGGGGAGGGGCTGATAATCAGCTGTGTAGTTTGGAACTGTGGCAAACACAAAAATCCACCATCTGAGTTTTCATGCGATTCTGCAATACTATGCAGTATACAGTTTTAAAAGAAAATCACATTTCAATGTAATCCTTTCAGAAAGCATATTTAATCTCTTTCTAATTATCAACACCATTAAAATTATTTGTAAAGTGTTAGATCTGACACTTTATTGTAGGTGTTTTTAATCTTTTTCGGGTCAGAATCTTATATACTGATATATCAGTAACCTAATCTATCATAATCTATATATGCTGATATACAGATTATTTAATAATAATAAATTTAAAATATTCTCCATTTACCATGACAAAAACCAAGAAGGAATGATAGGGGGAAAGGGGCCTGGCTTCCAGGAAGTATCTGGTTCCTGATTCATGTCAGTGGCCCATCTCACATTTTATTGGGGAGAAAAAGACTGCTCTTTTGTATGGAAGCCCTAAGTGGCCATGCATTATTACATTTTTTCTGTTGTTTTCTCGTGATCTTGATATTATGTTTTCTCACGATGTAATTTTATTGTGAGAAAATCTCACGCTCTGTGAATGGGACTTGTGTTCCATGCATGTTGGCATCTTTGCCATCATAAATGTAATAATTCCCAGCTGTAGAGATGGACTTTATCTCAGCATTAAGAGAGAGAGGTGTCTCCTTCTCAAGTGTCGGACACTAATGTGGAAGTCGTCAATCCTGCAGGGATTATGATGTATTTCTGTAGGCCACCCCAGAAGTTAACATGACCCTGGTTCCCTCGACAAAAAGCCAAGAGGATTTTTCGATTGGTTTTTGGATTATTGCAGAATAAATGCTCTGTGGCAGTACACATACACTCACCAGAAGTAAAAAGCTAACGTTAGGCTATAAACGAACTACACCACGGTCGCATGACTTCAACGTCACCCCCACTACGCTTCTGACAACTCTTTCAATATTTATTTTTAAAAAAACAATACAATTGGAAAATACTATAAATTGATAGATCTACAAGTTGGAAAATTTGAGTTGCAAGACCTCGAGTATAAACACAACGAGGCTGTAGTAGATGAGATTTCCTGTTTGGCGCGATGATGATTAAGGTCCCTGACAGCCTCTGTAGTCCCATTTAGCCACTTGTTAGCAACCACCTTTTTCAAGACACATAAAAGCTTTTTAAAAAATCCTGAGTGGGGTATTACTGATGTATTTTATGGCGTAGTATAAAACGTGAACAGATCCTGGGCTTGTGATAACCGCAGACCTTCTTTCAGGCATTTAACCAAAAAATCCATTCAAAAACCCCATTGACTTCAGGACGATGGAAGTCCAGTACACAGGAACATTAAGTCGAGATCACGAGAAAACAACTGAAAAAATAATAATACTGCTTGGCCGCTTAGGGCTTCCGTACTTTTGGCATATTTTTGAGTCATAACCCATGCAAGCAAACTCTGACAGTCTTTTTTTGTTGCTTTTTGTTGCTCCTATGCAAAACAAGTAATGGTACAATAACATTTTTATAGTGCCCAAGCCTAATTAAGACAAAGATTAATAAGCCACTTGCTTTTATCCTCTGTTTCTGTGGTAGATTGATAAGTACCTGTACTCCATGCGCCTCTCTGATGAGACACTGCGAGACATCATGTCCCGTTTCCGTATGGAGCTGGTGAAAGGGCTGAGCCGTGACACCAACGCAACAGCCACTGTCAAGATGCTGCCCACCTTCGTCAGGTCCATCCCTGATGGATCAGGTGAGACTCGAAACCAGTGTCTAAAAGTCACATAAAAATTCACCTCTGACTTAAACGGACGCACAATTATTACATTAAATATGTAGTCCATTAGTATTATCATCATACCATTGCACATTATATGGCTAAATGTTTGTGGACACCTGACCATATCAGCATGTGCTTTTGAACATCCCATTCCAGATTTAGTCCAATCTCTTTGCTGCTATAACAGCCTCCACTCTTCTGGAAAGGCTTACACTAAATTTTGGAGCATGGCTGTAGGGCTCATTCAGCCACAAGAGCATTGACGTCAGACAAGGAGGCCTGGGGTACAGTCGGCATTCTAATTTACCCCAGAGATGTTCTGTAGGGTTGAGGGTAGGGCTCTGTGCAGGCAACTCAAGTTCTTCCACGCCAACCTTGGTAAACTATGTCTTTATGGACCTCACTTTGTGTACAGTCATGCTGGAACATGTTTGGCCTAGGTCTCTTAGTTCCAGTGACGGGTAGTTGTAAAGCTACAGCATACAAAGATATCCTGTACAACTATGTGCTTCAAGCTTTATGCCAACAGTTTGGAGAAGGACCACATATGGGTTTGAAGAGCAGGTGTCCACAAACATTTGGTCATGTAGTATATAACTCTTTAATAACATGCATATGAGTAAGTGTACGTGTGAGTACTATCAAGTGCTACCATCCAATTGCTGCATAAATAGCTGGAGCACGGATTTCTATTATAACAAATTATTTATAAAATATATTGGATATCTTGCTATTGGGCAGAATGATGATGATGATCATTATTATTATTATTATTATTATTATTTGCAGTTATTTAGTATGGCTTGACCGATAAAGCAGTCAGACAATAGATGGGCTTAATAAGCCATTAAACTATGGCACCAAGGTGTCCAAGGCCTTTCATTACACCTGTTGTATAAACAGGCTTTTGGGGAAAACCAGCTAAACAAGTATCGCTGTGATTATAAACTAGTAAGCTCAGGGATGATCTAATGTTTACCAAAAACAAAGAGTGGCAAATAATACTTCACACTGCACATGCAGGCAGAAAGACTTTATTTGATACTGCTGTGAGTATATTCTTCTGATCACTCTCTCTCTCTTTAAAAATGAAAGTTTTGTATGTCCAATTTGACAACATGTTGAGTATGTCCACAAATTCAACAAACCACACAAATTATGTGGCACAAATGGCATAGCAGCTCGGGAATCAATGTTCGGTGTTCTTGAATAATAAATACGTGTTGTGCCAGAACTACTGCAGTTCCCATGTCATGTGATTAAGCCAGCATTCATGATCTGCAGCAGTATCGGGTTACGTCACAGATTACTCAGTCTCCACCTTCCATATTCAGTGAACTGTTTACATGTCTACATGTGCTATCCCACTTGTCATGTGCACTACTGTGTCATTTAGTGACAAGTTTCAATTTTATGAAATGTACAGTCTCCTCAAAAGCACTTTGTCCTTTTGAGGTCAGACCCATAATGCTCATTAACTGTTATAGGTCTCATGCAGCACAAGCAACACTGAATTGGTGCTGCATTAGTATGTATGAGGCTGTGGCCCACTCTGTATAAGGAGGCTATTTAAAGTGGAGATATCAAAGTGTGAACAATAAATGCTTGACATATGAACGCAGCTCCCACGAGCTGCCTTGTGATATCACGAGCGCCCTTGTGATATCAGGAAGCAGCATGCTAACAGCACAACGAGCCTAATCATAAAGAAGGATGAGTTGGCTTACATTGTAAAGGCCAAGCGTAGCTCCTGCAGTAGTCTAGTACCATGTCTGAAGTTATTCCCTGTTCACCATATAGCACACTATTTGGGGTGCCATGATTTTGTAGTGTTGTTCAAAATTCTCAGTAGACAAAATACATTTTACTATATTATTATCATCCACAGTGCACAACCTATTTAGAATACTTCCACACTAAGAACGTTAAAGTGTATAACTGAAAATGAAATATATTGTTTAACAACCATTACGGTAAAATAGGTACTTGTTCGTGGTTTGTTAATAAAAAAAAAAGGCACCTTTAATACAGTGGTGGGAAATAAGTATTGGACACGTCAACATTTTTTTTTTCAGAAAATATATTTCCAACGAGGTTATTCACATGAAATTTTCACCAGACATCAGTATTAACTCAAGAAATCCACACATATAAAGAAATACAAACATTAAAGTCCATAAATGAAGTTATGTGCAATAAAGTGGAATGACACAGGAAAAAAGTATTGAAGATGCCAAGTGAAATTTATTTAATACTTAGTGGAGAAGCCTTTGTTTGTAGTGACAGCTTCAAGGCGCTTCCTGTATGAAGAAATTAATCGGCCGCAGTATTCAGGTCTGATTTTGTCCCATTCTTATAAACATATTGACTTTAAACGAGCTTCGACATGCTTTTTCTTTAGTAATGGAGTCTTGCGTGGTGAGCGTGAGCAGTGGAGTGTGTTGCCTATTGTTTTCTCTGTGACGATGGCACCTGCTGCCTCCAAGTGTGTCTGGAGCTCTTTTCGAGTGGTCCTTGGCTCTTGGGCTACTCTTCTGACTCCCTGGTCAGAAATACTGCGAGGAGCTCTGTATCTGATTCCATCAATAAGTTTCACAACAATAAGGTTGCAAAGGTCTTGGGAGAGCGCTTTGCTTTTACCCATCATGAGATGTTTCTTGTGTGACACCTTGGTAACGAACAGCCTTTTTACAGACCATCAATTTAGTAATTGATGTATAATTACTTTCTAACTACTTACGGATTTCAGCTGGTTCATTGCCTTACCTTGCCTTGGAGAACTGCTTTTGCTTATTGTGTTCAATACTTTTTTCCTGGGTCATTCCACTTTATTACACATAACTTTATTTATGTTGTGAATTCTTTATATTTGCAGATTTCTTAAGATAATACTGTCTGGTGAAAATTTCATGTGAATAACCTCAACAAAAGTGTTGAAGTGTTCAATACTTATTTCCCCCACTGTACATCTGTATTTTGTTGTTTTGTGGTTTTAGGTTACTAGATAACTTCAAATGTTTGAATTCTTTATTTAATGGCTATAATGTCTTACCAGGAGCACTCAGTGTTCCTCACTGCTGCCCTATATTATGCGCTCTACAAGACAGTCTGTATCGTAAATCGTGAACAAGAGAGTGAGCGCACAATTTCAGACACAATGTTTGACACACTGGGACTTGGTTTTCATTCCGCTGATTCATTTACACTTCATTAACGGTGTTAAAATTATGTACAGAAGATGAGAAAAAGCATTATTCCAGAATGTGTAAGGTTTCACTGATAAAGTTTTACGTTAGACTAAGTGATGAAAACTCCAGAGCACAACCCAGAAAAGAGATATTAACTGAAGTCCATCCACATGCTTGTGTCTCCTGGTGTGAAAGTCTATTTTGAGCATATCATTGCAGGACTCATTCACACCAGGGCTGCTACACACACGAGAAATGCAAGAAGAGACAGTGCGACTTTGCTGTAGAGCAGCAACAACCAATCGATAAATCGATAATAATCGATTATGAAAATCGTTGTCAGCGAATCTCATTATCGATGAGTTGGTCTGCGCGCAGCACGGGGTACATTAACTCACTGCGGTATTTCTGTTCCGAAAACACGCTTCAGAGAGTAAATACTAAAGTTGTGTCCCAAATTACGCACTCTACCGTCTAGTGTATGAATTTTAGAAACTTAATATCGCCACAAAAGGAACATTAGCGTTTTTTTTACTAACCAGACGTATAAGCCACTTCCCGGCGCATGATGTCATACGCACGTAATGTGACGCCGCTAGCTTTAGCAGATACCCAGAGTCACCGACAATGACTTTCAGTTTACTGTTTGTCAATGTTACCATTTATAAAAAGTAATGCATAAATACTATTATATAATATAAACTTATTTATTAGTTTATCTTATATATAAGTATTTATGCATTATTTTTATGGATGTACAAAAAGCACAGAATTAAACTACAGTCCTAAATGAATAATATATATTCTGGTGTGTGTCTGTGTGTATTGGGTTCTTTTCAGTCTTATATAATTGGACAGACAGTTGTGTAAAGTTTTAGGCTGAAGTATATATTTGTAACACTCAGCTTGTGGATTTCCATCCACCCATCCATCTTCTATATCGCTTAAACCTTTTCAGGGTCACGGGTAAACCTGGATCCCAGGCAGCATGGGGCACGAGGCGGGGTACACCCTGGTACACCCTGGACAGGGTGCCAATCCATTGCAGGGATTGGCACAATCACATACACATTCACACACCCATTCATACACTACAGACACTTTAGACATGCCAATCAGCCTACCATGCATGTCTTTGAACTGGGGAAGGAAACCGGAGTACCCGGAGGAAACCCCCGCAGCACAGGGAGAACATGCAAACTCCGCACACACCGGGCCATGGTGGGAATCAAACCCCCGACCCTGGAGGTGTTAGGCGAACATGCTAACCACTAAGCCACCGTGCACTTGTGGATTTAATTTTAAATAAACGAAAAATAATGGTACTGAAAGTCCGATTAATCGGGGGTTGGGGGGGATGAATAATCGGCCAACTAATCGATTATGAAAATAACCGTTGGTTGCAACCCTCCTTTGCTGTCACTGTTATTCTATTATGAACTGATGTGTGTTTGAGAAAAATGTGTCACAAGACACAATTTATTCAGCTGTAAACTACCTTTAGTGACTGTTGGTTATGGATGTGGGAATTGACAGAAATGGCTTCTGATTCTTAAAACTTCCGTTAAAATCCTAATCAGAAACTGGTGAAACAGACTCTCAACTTTACTAAGTCTGTGTCCCTCAAAGGATTTTGCAGTTATTTCGAATGTGTTTTGAGTGTGCTCCTGGTTGGAGCATTAATGCAAGATGAACAATGCTCCTAAACATATGACCTGTATGATTTATATACTAATATGCTTTTACATACTTGGATAATTTAAATGAGAATGCTTGGAATGCAGCAGTGGAACCTTCAGTGCTTCTGGTACTTCTACGGGAAAACAATTTTGAATAAAAACCTGCTATTCGGTGTGGGCAATATGGTAAACAAACTGGAAAAAATTTCCACTATACACAATATGTATCACTGTGTTCCTTTAAAAGAAACTATGAAAAAAACAGTGGTTTTTATATTTACACTCACTGACCACTTTAATAAAAAGCATAAAGGAGATCAGCCGTTTTTATTTCTGAAATATTCTAATCAGCCCATCTGGCACCAACAGCCATGCCACAGTTAGTCACAGGGATCACATTTTTCCCCATTCTGATGTTTGGCCCATTCTTCTAAACATATTGTCTTTAAATCTTGTTCAATTGGATTCAAGTCAGGAGATTTACTGGGCCATTCTAACACCTTGATTTTTTTTCCTCTGAAACTAATTGAGAGTTTCCTTTACTGTATGCTTTGGATCTTTGTCCTGCTGGAAGGTCTATCCACATCTCATCTTCATCATCCTGGTGGATGGCAGCAGATTCTCCTCAAGAATCTCCCAGTAAAGGGCTCCATTCATTGTTCCTTTAATTATATGAAGTCTGCCAGTACCATGTGATGAAAAGCAGCCCCACACCATGATGCTTCCACCTCCAAACTTCACTGTTGGTATAATGTTTTTAGAGTGATGGGCAGTGCCATTTCTTCTCCAAACATGGCATGTAGTATGACAGCCAAAAAGTTACAGTTTGCTCTCGTCTGACCAGACTACACTCTCCCAGTATTTCATAGGCTTGTCCAAATGAGTTGTAGCAAAATTTAAACGAGCTTCGACATGTTTTTTATATTCTTTATATTAGCAGATTTCTTAAGATAATACTGTCTGGTGAAAATTTCATGTGTATAACCTCTACAAAAGTGTTGAAGTGTTCAATACTTATTTCCCCCACTGTACATCTGTATTTTGTGGTTTTAGGTTACTAGATAACTTCAAATGTTTGAATCCTTTATTTAACGGCTATATTGTCTTACCAGGAGCACTCAGTGTTCCTCACTGCTGCCCTATATTATGCGCTCTACAAGACAGTCTGTATCGTAAATCGTGAATCGCTTGTGGATTTTATTTTAAATAAACGGAAAATAATGGTACCGAAAGTCCGATTAATCGAAGAAATAATCGGCCAACTAATCGATTATGAAAATAACCGTTAGTTGCAACCCTCCATTGCTGTTACTGTTATTCTATTATGAACTGATGTGTGTTTGAGAAAAATGTGTCACAAGACACAATTTATTCAGCTGTAAACTACCTTTAGTGACTGTTTGTTATGGATGTGGGAATTGTCAGAAATTGTTTCTGATTCTTAAAACTTCCGTTAAAATCCTAATCAGAAACTGGTGAAACAGACTCTCAACTTTACTAAGTCTGTGTCCCTCAAAGGCTTTTGCAGTTATTTCGAATGTGTTTTGAGTTTGCTCCTGGTTGGAGCATTAATGCAAGATGAACAATGCTCATAAACATATGACCTGTATGATTTATATACTAATATGCTTTTACATACTTGGATAATTTAAATAAGAATGTTTGGAGTTACATAAATAAGAATGTTTGACAGTTAGTCATAGGGATAACATTTTTCCCCATTCTGATGTTTGAAGGTTAACTGAAGCTCTTGACCAGTTTCTGGAAGATTTTATGCATTGTGCTGCTGCTACATGATTGACTGATTGGATAACTGCATGAAGAAAACTGAAGCTTGATACTGACATTATATTGTAGTACCGTGATGCCTCCTGGTTAACATTTTGCATCTCTCCCTACATACACACACACACACACACACACACTATTTCTGAGGCATTCTAAATTTACAGTACACTGACTGCAAATAGCATGACCTTTTACAACTAATGCCCCAAAGGATGTTCAGCGAGAACGCTTAACAAGATATCACTTGAACACAATATCACAGTCATCTTCAAGTCCTAAGAAATTCAACATCCAGTCTGAAGAAAAGCCAAGCCAGCTTGTAAAACAGATTTTTGCTGTTGCTTGGAAACAAGTACTGCACAAATGCTATTGACATTCTGGGCACACTAAGCATCTCTGAGAAGGAAATAAACAAGTGGTGTAGGTTATAAAGACCTTGAAGAGATTCCTGTACTAATATTTCTGTCAACTGTTCTTTTGACAATTCTGACCATTTCATTAATCAGTTTTACTGTCACTGTTAAAGCATCAGCTGTCAAGAGATTCAGTGGTTTCCTTTGTATTACCAGAGAATGCTGTTTTTGTTTTTGTTGTTGTTTTTAAATCTACATAACCAACAACAGCCTCTAAGAAACTAAGCAATCATCAATACTTAGGCTTTCCTTGAGAGTAATTTTCTTGAATAATTCCACTATATCACCACAGTGTCATCACGTCAGCCATGTATGAGATTCCTTGGCTTTATTATGTCTGATAATCAGGCCTATTTTCCTTTGTCAATACACATTCATCACTGAAGACAAAAGTGGCATGTTCATGTACAGAACAATTTTGTGAACTAAATTTTTCAGTGGGTGCACGGTGGCTTAGTGGTTAGCACGTTCACCTCACACCAGCAGGGTTAGGGGTTCGATTTCCTCCACAGCCCTGTGTGTGCGGAGTTTGCATGTTCTCCCTGTGCTGCGGGGGTTTCCTCTGGGTACTCCGGTTTCCTCTCCCAGCCCAAAGACACACATGATAGGCTGATTGGCATGGCCAGAGTAGTGTGTGAATGGGTGTGTGAATGTGTATGTGAGTGTGCCCTGCGATGGATTTTCACCCCGTCCAGGTTGTACACCGCCTTGTGCCCGATGTTCCCTGGGATAGGCTCCAGGTTCGCCACGATAATGTAGGATAAGCGCTATAGAAGATGGTTGGATGGATGGATGGAAGCTTTTCAGTGCATTAGGTCTTATAGCAATTTTGCTAAATAATGGTATGTTAAAAGTTTTCCATTTGTCTGTAGTCACATTTTCTATTACATGTTACAGAGAAGGGGGATTTCATTGCTCTGGATCTGGGAGGCTCTAATTTCCGAATCCTGAGAGTGAAAGTTTCTCATGAAAAGAAGCAAACAGTGCAGATGGAGAGTCAGATCTATGAGACTCCAGAAGACATCATGCATGGCAGTGGAACACGGGTATGCTTTATTTCTCTGTCTATCTGTCCTTACTGTATAGTATCTCACAAACAGGGGGGACAATGCTTATTTGTTTTTCAAGAAGAAAGTGTTGCGGTTTAACCTCTGTGTGTCTTTTGCAGCTATTTGACCATGTTGCTGAATGTCTGGGGGACTTTATGGAGAAGCAAAAGATCAAAGATAAGAAACTTCCAGTGGGATTCACCTTCTCTTTCCCTTGTGCTCAAACTAAACTGGATGAGGTAAAAAGACAGGGCTGAAGTCTCGCATCTGCTTTCACTGGCATACTTTTAATATTGGGATGATACTTTATCCGAAATATTGCGTTGAAATACTAAAACATTCGAAATCTATATTGCGTGATCATGTAAGAAGAATCACGTCCTGTTTTACACAGTCCTCTTATCACAAATACACCATAAATATTTGTACTTTTTGCCACCAGTGTGTCAATCAGTAATTAATTAATTCCACAAGAAAGCTAACCAAAGGACTAGCAGCGTGGTATAATAATAAATATGGCACTTTTTTAGATATGGCATTTTTGCACTTGGATCACATAAGTCTCAGCTGGTCTATTCAGGCTGGAACAGTAGTGTAAATTAATGACACTTACCCGAAACATTAGGAGTGTCTGCTGCTTGTTAAATCACAAGAACATGCTAATGGTAGATTATGGTAAACCACAGAAGATCACAGCAGTGGATGATGGCCATATGGAGGTGAATCACTGGTGTTACCTGAAAGAGTTTAAAACAAGACATAAATCACATGAACCATATATAATGCTAGTGTAACTCAAATGAGTTTTTAGGGAATTCAATATAGCATTTTTTTAATCCACCTGTTCTGTGTACGGCTCACTAAAATAACATATTTGGACAAATGCATAGGTCTATATGCATGTGTTTACTGGACTACATATATAATATATACATGTCAAATATAACAAAAACACCCCAAAAATGTTCATTCGACAAATTTAAAGTTAGGTTACTTACAGCTTATATATCTTACTGTTTTCTGTGTAATTCATGTACTTTTTTTATTATTCCAGTCGAGCGTTTCTCCGAGCTAACTAAACTGTTGTAATGTTTATTTAATTGAAAACTGACTGAAGAAATTATTTTGTGAAAACCGTTAAAACCATTAAGTCAACGAGCACAAGAGGGGAACTTGGGGGGGGATTTGTGGGGAACCAGGTGGGGAACTTGATTGTGATTGTTCAAATGTTCTATTCTATGTCAAGGAAAGCATTTGTGTGATTGGTTAGAATTAACAGGGCATGTGGCTCACGCATGGCTTGCTTGACGTGGCCAGGAGCTGGATTCTACAATGGGGTGTTTTTAAATTCGTGTTTAATTACAATGTGGTCAGGTTAAAAAATATTTTAAAAAATAAAGAAATAAATAAAGTACGAGGACAACAAAATAATGATCTCTAGAACAGGTCTGAAATGTACATGTAAATGAAAATGATATTAAAATGAAGCATAGTGCTAAAGCAGCTGTGGAGTTTTTCTAGCCAAAGTAGCACTGTAATTCTCTGTAAATACTATATGTATACCATTTTAATTTATGCTGAGATTTTGCACTTTAAATGCATAATTGTTTCTTAATTTCAAGTTAAATTGAGTAGCTACAGTGTCAAAAAAAAAAAAAAAAAACAACGGGTCACTGTCCTGTAGCTTTTTTTTTTTTTTTTTTTACATTTGTTCTATAATAAAGTTCTTTATAAACAGTTAAATCTGTCACTAAGCATTCTCAAAAATCAGGCATTCAGTTTTAGAGGCATTTAAGAGAATATGATAAATGATAGTTTCTTTTTTTAGGCTGTTTTGCTGACCTGGACGAAACGTTTCAAAGCCAGTGGAGTGGAGGGGATGGATGTGGTGAAGCTTCTGAACAAAGCTATTAAAAAGCGAGGGGTGAGTTTTGTCAGCAGCTCTTATCAGAGCACACATTACAATTAAAAGTTAACATAGAGCTGTTTTCCTGTTTAGTCTCAATAAGGGAGTTGTTGTATGGTTGGCTTGTCTTAAGTGAAACTAGAAAAATGTTTCAAGCCAGCTGTGCTATAGGATTAACGAAAAATATACCATCTTCAGGACTATGAAGCTGATATCATGGCGGTGGTCAATGACACTGTGGGAACCATGATGACCTGTGGCTTTGATGACCAGCGCTGTGAAGTTGGGATTATCATCGGTAAGAAAGTAAAGTAAAATCTCTGGTAAAAGATTGTTTTTACAGCTGTGAGTGTACTTTACGGTTATTATAATAGATATTTCCTTATGAAATATTCATGGACAGCAGCATAGCACAACATTTTAGGCCTTGTGTACAGTATATGACCCTTATTGTCCAAAAACTAAGGGATATATTGGTGTTTCTTAAATTGTCTAGCTGATGCCTGTTGTCTATTATTTTTCTTTCATATCCTTATTTAGTTTTCTTGGAAAAAGGGTTGATAGCATTAGCGTTCTTGCATCCAACAGCTGCATTTAAACAATGGGAGTGTCCTTTTTTTTTTTTTTTTTTTTTTTTTTTTTAAATTTCACCTCCTTTCCTTTCCAAGTAAATTCCTTTCCTTGCTTCCCTTCCTCGCTTCCTAGCTCTTCCTCTGACGAAGCGGAAAAATTATGCAGTGAAAGGAAACAAGGACAAGAAGAAACAACTTCAGTGAATTCACTTATTGATGACGTTTTCCAGCTGTATTAACTGTATAACAGACACGCAAAAGTGATTACACCCAAAATAATTAAAACCTTATTGCACATGTACATTGCACCCTTAAATGTTGATGTTTTAGCTTAAATAACATTCTCATTATTAGCTTACTTCTCCAGTTTTAAAAACAGGCATTTCACTTGTATTGTTTATTGTAATTAACATTACTAATTTTGTACGTCCTATTTGCTATACCAATATTATTGTAATCCTTTCTTCATTGGGCATGTGGTGATTTCAATTATTACCCAGCATATCATTTATGTACATTTATGGCGTTTGACAGACGCCCTTATCCAGAGCGACTTACGTTTTATCTCATTTTATACAACTGAGCAGTTGAGGGTTAAGGGCCTTGCTTAAGGGCCCAACAGTGGTTGGTAGTTTGGTAATTGAATTGGTTGGTAGTTTGGGCAGGTTGGTAGTTTGGGAATTGAACTCATGACCGTCCGATCAGGAGTCCACTGTCTTAACCACTGAGCTACCATTACCATATCAGCACCGATCATAAAAGCCTGATGAACAAAAGGCATGTTGCCATGCTTCCTTCCTCAGGTACGGGCACTAACGCATGCTACATGGAGGAGTTGCGACATATTGACCTGGTGGAGGGAGACGAGGGCAGGATGTGCATCAACACAGAGTGGGGAGCTTTCGGAGACGATGGCATGCTGGAGGACATTCGTACTGAATTTGATCGAGAAATTGACCGTGGGTCTCTCAACCCTGGCAAACAACTGTAAGCCACAGAACAATCCAATATAACCTTTACTATTTCAGTCTAACATGAGAGAGTTGGACGGTTAGGTTTATGGATAAAAAGTGTGTAAGGTATGACTAAAGGTCTTTCTGATCTTAGGTTTGAGAAGATGGTGAGTGGAATGTACATGGGGGAGCTGGTGCGGCTCATCCTAGTGAAGATGGCCAAAGAGGGGATGCTGTTTGAAGGCCGCATCACTCCAGAGCTACTGACTAAAGGAAAAATTGAAACAAAGCATGTTTCTGCTATTGAGAAGTGAGTCTTACATCAATAACTGTTCCTGTGCAACAGGATTAACAGGATTATGCTGTTAATTTTTAACTTACTCGTCGTATTAATTATATTTTTAAAAAGGTCTTACGTTATTGTTACAATTTATCCTATGATGGATAAAAATCAGTAAACATACTGTTTGCTTCTGCTTCAGTGAACAGTTTGTGTGTTCTTGTCTTATATATTCTATGATAATCATCAGTGATGTTCATCCGGTTTTCCAGGAGTAAAGAGGGATTGACCAAAGCCAAGGAAATTTTAACCCGTTTGGGAGTGGAGCCATCAGCGGATGACTGCATCGCTGTGCAGCACGTGTGTGCTATCATCTCTTTCCGCTCAGCCAATCTTGTGGCTGCTACACTGTGTGCTATCCTCACTCGCCTGAAAGACAACAAGAATGTCCCTCGTCTCCGCACTACCGTGGCCATCGATGGCTCGCTCTACAAGATGCACCCACAGTAATGATTTACTTCCTTGACTCTTTGAAGTTTTATTATGATTTAATTTCCCGACTTTTATTGGTTTCAACCTCTGCAAGGTATTTGAACTTTCTTTGAACTAGTCTGTTGAACAATAGCCAATGTTAAACATAACGCCAAAACATACAGTACATATCATCACTGGCAGTACTCTACAGGGCTTAAAATACGACTGCTTCTTTTCATCAGACTCAGCTGCCTAAACAGGTGTCTACTCAGTAATATAATCATATCATGTATCGAGCGAGCTTGGCCAGAGCACTTGGCAATCTATCTAAAAAGGATGGCATGCTGAACCACGTGCTGAACTGAGTTTTCTAATCCCTCAGGGAGTTTCTGCTTGTTTTATAACCTTTCACTATAAAGGTTCTATGTCATGACAAGACCTCCCTAAGATTGTCTGTCCAGTAATTTGTTTTTGTTACAATGAAAAAGTATTACTTCTTCTCACCCCAAACTGGTACTATTAATTTTCAAGTTTCCATAATTAGAAGACTGGAATTAACACATTTATGTCAAAAGTTTTGCTATGATTAGCAATGTAAATTGTTACTTTCTACAGGCTGTAACTCTATTTTCATTTGGACACCAGCCCTGCATAGCTCTTTGAGAACGACTGACCCTTAGAAAAGAAATTGAACAGCGTAACTTCTGAAGTGGGCTGCTTAAACGTAACCGCTTAACCAACCCAGATTATTAGATAAAGATTGAGTTTAAACCTGGAACTACATTACGTAAATGATGTTGCAGGAAATATATTTTTATTTTATCGCTTTATTTATTTTATTTCCTGTTGTCCTTAAATAATCTCTAATGTAATCCAAATCATCTGGATAATTGAAAGCCTTCACAATCTGTATATCCTCATACTCTTATTCTTCCCTTTGTCTGTCTAAGGTATTCCCGTCGGCTCCATAAGACTGTGCGACGTCTGATACCTGAGTGTGATGTTCGCTTCCTGCTTTCAGAGAGTGGGAGTGGCAAAGGTGCCGCCTTGGTAACAGCCTGGGCCTATAGACTGGCTGATCAGACACGTCAGATTGCTGAGACACTGGCGGAGTTCCGCCTCAGCAAAGAGCAGCTTTTAGAGGTGAAGAAAAGGATGCACACAGAGATCCTGAATGGCTTGAGCAAAAAGAGCCAGGGCACAGCTACAGTGAAGATGCTGCCCACTTACGTGCGCAGCACCCCAGATGGCACAGGTAATATTTTGTACATTAGTCAAAACTGATTAAGCATTGGAGGGTTGGGACCTACAAGCCCTGTAGCTGAAAGTCCCCTAAGTTGGATACTTTTAGCATGACATTATACAAGATTTCTTTCTGTTTGACTTTCTGACCTTCTGTCAGAAAATTGATTTGTATGATTTATCATTTCATTCTGCACAAATGTGCAGTCCTTTTTCACAGTGGCACTAGTGTCCCCCATGCTCAACACCCACTGGCCTATTTAATGCTCTTTATCCCTGCTGCCTCACAGCACACTGTAATCCCGTGAGAACTCAATACAGGGACAGGACAATATTTTAAGAGCTCAAAGCCTCACACCTGACACTGATTAAGGTCGAAAGGTTTCTGAAACAGAGCCAAGCCAGCATGGGAGTGACTAAACTGTGATATGTCTTGTGTTAGAACATCAAGTTGGAGGCAGCAAAGTCTTCAGATCCTATTAACTCTTTCACACACACACAAAAAATCATTTAGTCAGTTTTGCTGAGAAATTATAGATGAAATTAGTATTTTGTAGAACGATGATCTGAGAATGAAAACCTGTGCACCGTTTTTTTCATATCTGTTATATCCATATTTTATAGAAAATGGAGACTTCTTGGCTTTGGACCTTGGAGGCACAAACTTTAGGGTGCTCTTAGTGAAGATTCGCAGTGGTAAGAGACGGACTGTGGAGATGCATAACAAAATCTATGCCATTCCTATCGAGGTGATGCAGGGAACAGGAGAAGAGGTGAGCAGCCTGTGTTTGCACTCACGTCATATGATAATGAGAAATTAAGACAACAAATGATTGACCAATTAAAGGGAAAAAACATCAGAAATTGTCTTAGTATGGTTTTGGGCCACTAGAAGCCACCAAAGAGCTAGATTTCACTTTGCACAGATTCTATAGGTCTCTGCAACTGTACTGAAAGAATGAAACACCATCCTTTCACAAGATCTTCCCTCAATTGGCATTTTGATGATGCTGGATGAGAGCATCATCTAAAACATCGATTCAAAATCTCCAGTGTGTGTTCAACTGGGATTAGATCTGCTCACTGTGAAGGGAATAGCATATGATTTACATAATTTATACCCTCACCATACCATTCAATCCCCACTCGAATCAGGATAGAAATGTTTCCTTATATGATAATGGTGATCAGTCAGAGGAACTTTGTATTGATTTGCAGAGACGCTTCTCTCTAGGGAGGACAAGTGGACCCAAACCATGCCAGCAATATGTCCTCTACTGGTTTTGCTTTAAACGAACAGATTTAATATTAATCAATTTATACTATGCTTCACTGATCTCTTGTAGCTTTTTGATCACATCGTCACCTGCATATCGGACTTCTTGGACTACATGGGAATGAAGAATGCAAGGCTTCCTTTGGGCTTCACTTTCTCTTTCCCCTGTAGACAAACCAGCCTTGATGCTGTAAGTTTACTACAATCTCAAAATGACTCTTTAGGTTATTTGTTCTGTCTGAAGCATATTTTTTACAAGCATAGACTGTGATATTTAAAAGGTACAGAAACATTCTATACAGTCAAATAACAATTATTTTTACTGGCTGTAGCTTTCAGATGTTTTGTGGTCACTTACTGGTTATTTCGTCAGTGGTAACCTTATTATTTCCATATTCCTACGACTGTCTTGGACATAAATGGACTATATTTCACTTTCTGATGGGATACATCATTGATGTTCTGAGCTGATTTCACTGTTTTGGTTATGATGCAGGGCATCCTGTTAAACTGGACGAAGGGCTTTAAGGCCACAGACTGTGAAGGAGAGGATGTCGTCAATCTCCTAAGAGAAGGGATTAAAAGGAGGGAGGTAAGATCTAGCTGCACAATGCAATAGCAGCACCTTTTATACAGATGTTCCTTCTTAGTATTGTGACTTTTGGAAATGTTGGGGAACTTTAGTGCTGTTCTTTGGGTATTGTAGAATGTAGAATGGGGCCAGTGGTGGCTCAGTGGTTAAAGGCTCTGGGTTACTGATCAGAAGGTCAGGAGTTCAAGCCCAAGCACTGCCAAGCTATCACTGTTGGGCCCTTGAGCAAGGCCCTTAACCCTCAACTGCTCAGTTGTATGAATGAGAAAAATATAAGTCGCTCTGGATAAGGGCGTCTGCCAAATGCCGTAAATGAAACATATCTATTTCTATCAAAATGTTGCCTCTGTCACTGTGTCTAATGCAATTTATAAGTGAGTGTGTATAGACTATATAATGTGAGCGTATTGAACGGTAGTGTGTATATATTATCATATCTGCAGGAGTTTGACTTGGATGTCGTGGCAGTGGTTAATGATACAGTGGGAACCATGATGACTTGTGCTTATGAGGAACCAACATGTGAGGTTGGCCTTATTGCAGGTAAAGTAGCATAGTTCATAAACATGGATTTGAATGTATTGTGTTCAGTCTGTTTTCTCTCCTCTGAGGGGAAAAAACAAGCTAATGGCTAAAATTATCTAAGAACATGTATTTCCCTTTATATTGTGAACAATTATTAGCATGCACGTAACTCCTAAATTTAAGGACAAAATTAACCCACTGAAGCGTCTTTGTTTTTGATTGCAGGAACGGGCAGTAACGCCTGTTACATGGAAGAAATGAGGAACATCGAGACAGTGGAGGGAGATGAGGGCAGGATGTGTGTGAACATGGAGTGGGGTGCGTTTGGGGACAACGGCTGCCTGGATGACATCAGGACCCAGTATGACCGAAACGTGGATGATCTCTCCCTCAACCCTGGGAAACAGAGGTGCCTTTCTATTTAAATAACATACTGAACCTCCTCCCTTGGATGAATGATTTGCAGATAGAATTGAATACACCGATAGATGTTAGAGGTTAGGCATAGTCTTAGCCTTAGATTCTCTGCCCACAGTGCCCTTCTAATGCAGGGATGTCAGACTCATTTTAGGTGACAGGCCACATTAGAAACATTATTTATAAATGAAAAATGACCATGTTGTGAACTGAGTAACCCCTAGATTCGTTTTTTGGAAAGAGACATAGTTACAAGTGTCAATGTTTTTAGCTTGCAAATGAAATGAAGTTCTATTTTGCCCCCTAGTGGAATAAAAAAAAAGACTTTTTTTAATAGGCTCTTTTTCAAATCTTTCAGATCGATTACAGTCCACAAAACAATTTTAATTTAGCACACAGATTTGCTGGATTACAACCTTTATCAGATTATTCCTGGCCCATGGGTCGTACATACCTGATACCCTATTTCTAGTGTGTATTGTACACTTATCTGGCCTTAACTATCTGACACTTGCTAGTTGCCATGTATATATAGACTTAAGTGCACCTGATTTTATCAGTCCAATGGGGGACCAAGCCTTGTGACATTAAATAGCTTTCTAAAGCAATATATAGTCACTGGATTGGAAATACAAGTAAGGCCAAAACAGTGTCCTTTGGTTGGTTGGTTGTCAGTCAAAGAGCCATGTTTGTTGAAAGTTTGTTGAATGATGTAAATAAAGGTCAAATAGCTACAAATAGCTGATTATTCTTATACAAGAATTCCGTTTTAGCTGCTGGAATGAATGCTTGAATTTACGGTTATGCTGCCCCTTTACTGTGATATTTGTATTACTCGGGTATTCTACCCTCATATTAGATGGAATTGCTGTAGTTTAATATTTGTTAATACATTAATACATTGTATTTTGATGCCTTCCAGGTATGAGAAGATGTGCAGTGGGATGTACCTGGGTGAGATTGTGCGAAACATCCTCATTGACTTGACAAAGCGTGGCTTCCTCTTCAGGGGTCAGATCTCTGAGACTCTCAAGACTAGGGGCATCTTTGAAACCAAATTCCTGTCCCAGATTGAGAGGTATTTTATACCTGACTTATCATAACTGAAGCATGCAAGAAAATTGCATGAATGTAGTTTCACATTAAGCTAATATTAAGGTACAATATTACATCTGAATCTTTATGTTTATATAAGTCTTTTTCCTATCTGTATGAGTTGTTAGTTGCGTTGCTGTTGTCTAAACCTCATGCTGATTATTCTCCTCTAGTGACCGGTTGGCGCTACTGCAAGTCCGGACTATTCTGCAGCACTTGGGTCTGGACAGCACGTGCGACGACAGTATTATAGTTAAGGAAGTGTGTGGTGCAGTGTCACGTCGAGCCGCACAGATCTGCGGTGCGGGAATGGCTGCTGTGGTGGACAAAATCCGAGAGAATCGAAGACTAGATCGTCTGGACATCACTGTGGGGGTGGATGGCACGCTCTACAAACTCCATCCGCAGTGAGTAACCAGATCAGAATGGGTCTACTTGTTGCAGTATGTTGGGTTATTTGCATATTTTTACACAAACAATAGAATCAATAAAGGTAAATATTCTTTGCCATTCTGTTTAGTTTCTCCCGGATAATGCACCAGACCGTGAACGAACTCGCACCCAAGTGCAATGTGACTTTCCTGCTCTCTGAAGACGGGAGCGGAAAAGGTGCTGCTCTGATCACCGCTGTCGGATGCCGCCTACGTCAGCAAGAACAAAAGAACTGAAAAAGTTCAGACCTACTGTCTAGTCCCCTCTTTAAATGAGCGCAGAACACTTCTTCCTAGCAGCCCTCACTGAGCTATACCGGACATTCAGTCCAGAGCATGGGATCCTCCATACTTCATATTTCACTCCATTTTGAGCTAACTGTAACTGTAAGCCATTCACTGTATCTCATTGTTAGTGTCTAAGTGTAGGCGTGTGTTTTAAGAGTAGGTTTTATCCTTCATCGCTGATTATACTAACATTTTTTTTAACTCTGCTGTAAACATTTTTAGATGTATATTAGCAAAAGGGAAGATATTTAAGTCACAGTGGTAAGATCAATTATATATTAATAAAAGAAAACATTATTTATTTTATTTTTGTATTTGACCAATGTATTGCCAGAATGTTAAAGCTGTGACAGGGTTTGTTAGAGAAAGAATGTTTCTGTAAGGTTTTTTGTTTTTTTGTTTTTTTTTCTCTGCAAGTTTTTGTAAGTTCCGATATGGTCAAATTTAAATCTGTTAGCATTTCTCAGAAAACGGGATTATGATGTGAATGTCGAGCTGGCTAGTATGACACGTCTGTTTGAAGCTCACGCGTTTAAAGAGGGCTGTTCATGTGAATCGAGAGTCCAGTTTATGCTGACTCTCTTTCTCTCTTTTACAACTTTTAGCTGGAACAGGTGCATCAGACTGTACTACATATTGCTTGTGTGAAAATAGTTGATAATCGTGAGTGCTGTGTGCTGTGTAAATACGCAAATAGATCATCAGCCCTGCAATGTAATGGTGCGAATCTCCAGTAAATGTCATTGTGTGTATTCTGACTGAGTGTTTCTGTGGGATCCTGTGTAGTTACTGTGAGTGAACCTGTGCAGTGGTATGATGAATGCATGCCTTACATGGTCTAGTGTCCACTCATTTTCTACAGTTAATAGGTGCACCAAATGTAGATGTTCGATAAAAGAACATTATTAAACTATTTTGATGAGCCATGACTTAGTCTGTGTCTCTGATGACTTGCTTAATAAATAATAATATGCAATATGAATAAATATCGGATCTATATTGCACTGGATTACTTGATTGATAGAATTGCCTAAATACACTAGATCAGGGGTATCCAATCTTATCTGGAAAGGGCCGGTGTGGTTGCAGGTTTTCATTCCAACCAAGCAGAAGCCACACCTGAGTCTACTGAAAGCCAAGATCAACTGATTAAACAGGTGGAATCAGGTGAAACCTCCTGCTTGGTTGGAATGAAAACCTGCAGCCACACCGGACTTTTCCCGATAAGATTGGACACCCCTGCACTAGATGTTTGTTTAATAATTAATTAATAATTACTTTCTTTAATTGATTGAAAACAGAATTCATTTTAATGCTACGCTTTATCCTGGTCAGTGATGCAGTGGATCTGGAGCCTGTCCCAGGAACGTAAAGCAGGAGTACACCAAGGTTGAGATGCCAGTCAGACGCAGGGCAACATGCACACATACATTCACACACACAGGAAATTTAGATAAACCAATCCACCTGCCAGCATGTTTTTGTCAGGTGGGAAGAACCTGGAGAATATGGAGAAAACCCACATGGACACAGGAAGAACACACAAAACTCAGCAGAGGCAGTAACCTGAGCTCAGGATTGAACCATGGACCTTGGTGATTTGAGGCAGCAACGCTGTACTACATTTTAAATTTGAATTTTGCCAAGTTACACTATATGAACAAAAGTTTGTGGACATCTGAACATCACACCCATGTGTGGGTCCTCCCCAAACTGTTGCCATAAAGTTAGAAGCCCACAATTGTACAGGATGTTTTTGTATGTTGTTTTTGTTTCACTGGAACTAAGAGGCCCAAACCTGTTCAAGCATGACAATGCCTCTGTTTATAAAGCGAGCACCATGAAGACAGGGTTTGTGACGGTTGGAGTGGAGGAACATGAGTGGCCTACACAGAGACATCACACTTTTAAATAACATTATTATTTGAGCAGTGCTATTACTTTCCACATCACTAGGAGGTGCCATGTCCTGAAATTGCAGCTGGCACTCTGCAGACTGGTGATGTTCAATATTGATTCAATACGCAGCACTTTTTATTTTTAGTCTTGTGTACTTCTGTCTCTCTCATTCACTCACTCACTCACTCTCTCTCTCGCTGTCACTCACTCACTCACTCACTCTCTCTCTCACTCCCTCCCTCACTCTCTCTCTCTCTCTCTCTCTCACTCACTTTGTATGTATGTGTGTGTATGTATGTGTGTGTGTGTGTTCTCTTTATGGTAGCCTTTGATATGTGCTATATGTTTCTATCTCCTGGAAAATTGATTTTAATTATTTAAAATGGTTCCCCGTGACCCTGAAACGGTAAACGGTAGAAGATGGATGGATTTAAACAGCATCCTTTGATGGTCTGGCAAATTAGCAAAAGAATAGACACCTCCTCGTTACCTGCACAATAGAATTGCTTTATTCTTTCCTAATTAAATATGTTAAAGTACAAAGCCAAACAGCAAGATTTGTGGATATTTAGGACACGTGTCATATACTTTCTGAACAGAATCACTGTGAGCAAGCTGGCCTCGTTTTCTGAACATTTTTACTTTCATCTACCAGATTAAATCCCTTCTAACTGATCACTCATAACAGGTAACATACTAAAAAGGCTGCAAAGAGATCTTATGTCTACGGCAAATCTTAACTTTACAGCTATTTTTTCACGGTGAGATATTTCACTTGACACTATTAGGTAGTATTTACAGTTTACAGTTCACACATTTGACACAATGTTTAACGAAACACATACAACTGACCAACTAAACTATACAGCATCTACATATAAGATGAGTGCTTAAGCTATGGAAGGACACTCCTAATCCACTGGAACAACATCCATATGAAACTTCTCTGTATTCATGTTCTCTGTGAGGTATTTAGAGTTAATGTGACTGTGCCCAACACATTTCTTTTTCAGAGGCTCTGTCTTGAGCCTAAGATTTAATCAGCTCAGACATGACCTCCTCTGGCGCATTGACATGGTTCTGCACCATGACACTGGCGGTCTCTGTTCGACAGCTGCGTGTTGTCCGGAAGGTTCTCATGTGCCGCAGCTCCAGGTCATCCTCCTCTGAGACCCTGATGAAAGGGCACCAGCGGAACGCTCGTCGGAAACCTGACCGGAATCTGAGGAGAAGCAGCAGGCGTCTGTTCAACAAAATACTGTATTTACAATCATGTGAAAAAATAAGTACACCCCATGGAAATTATTGGGGGGTTTTTACATACTTGGACAAGCAAACATTTGATCATCTTCGAAACAGTGACAATTAATAAGTATAGTATAGTATAGTAATAAGTATAGTTGATATACTTGAACAAACCCACAAGGGTTTGTTGTGAGCTATATGTATATATGTGTGTGTGTGTGTGTGTGTGTGTGTGTGTGTGTGTGTGTGGCTCACAAAGGTGCTTTTTATGAGAGAAAGTTTGTAAAGTCAAAATGTCTTCAGAATAATTGTCTGAGCATGTATATTTTTATGAATATTACTTTTTTATTGTTTTCCCCCAACATATATACTGTATATAGTCATAAATATGCACAAGACAATGTCAGTTATGGGATTAATAACGCATCCATCTATCCATCCATCTGTTCAATTATGGAGTACAGTGTAGTTCAGTAATGAATTGTTGGCATTATTGTAGACTAATTATATAAACATTTCTGAACATGAATATGAATGTTTTGTATACCTTTGGTTCAGGCAGCAGTATATGATGGGGTTGTACATGGTGGAACTCATAGCTAACCAGAAGATGGCCAAATAGACCTGTTGGATGTAATGCTGGTTGTATATATCCTTCTTGAAGCTACCCAGGATGAAGTAGATATGATAGGGGAGCCAGCATATAGCAAAGGTTGTCACCACAACGATCATCATCTTCACAACCTTTAATTTAAAAAAAAAGTATGAGTCTTTCTCCACATGGGTTGCATAGAACTAATACTATTGATAGCAGTCCTATTTGTGGCTCCTACTACGCTAAATTTGTCTAAGATTAATGTGAGGATGGTAGATGTATTGCTCTGACCAGCTAATGCCCCATATCTGTCTGCAAATGCTGTCAATCATGCATGTCTTCTTGAATATCTGGCCTTGGCAATTTTACCTGTATTTTACTTATTGAGGTTGATTCAGCACTCAATATCATTAAGTTGTGTGGTTACATCAGGCAAGAAAGAGAAAGAGATGTGACATTGGCTCCTGCTTGATTAAAATTAAACCCTGCACTCACACTGGCCCTTTACGGATAAGGTTGGACACCCGTGCCCCATGTGAAGGGTGTCAAAAGCTCAAAAATTTCAAATCCAGAAACAAACTAAGACAAAAATACAGATATCTGAATACCTACACTCCTTTGAAGGACAACAATGTACATTCTGAACAGCTTTGTAATGGGTTTCCACCTGAACGCTTTTTTTTTCATAAGAAAAGGATTTTTTTATATCCAAATTATAATTGTTTAGGGTGCTAAACTTTTTAGAATATACTAACATTCCTGTCCTGACATGTTTACCTCAACAGTTTCACACCAATTTGGGCCTCTGAGCTATTTCATCTCATGACATCACAGGTGTGCGAACAAAAGAGAGAACTTCACCAGAAATCATGAAGTCTCCAGATAAGTAGCAAAACATCTTTATTACCTAAACACAAGGCCAATTTCCAAGACTGTCTAGAGTTCCCAACTTTCTTTGACAAGACCTACTACTTCAAATCTCAAACATATTAATATTAGCTTTCTGTGTGGTTGTACTGTATGAATTTGGATTTGTACGTGTAAATTAATGGGTGCATGGGTGAGTGTGTTAAATCTGACCTTGCGCTTGGCCTGAATCTGGTTCTGGTAGTGGTCTGATGCCTCTCCTGGGATCCTGCTGCCCCATAGTCGTTGGCCCACCATACTGTAGGTCACTAGCATCACCAGCAGGGGGAGCAAGTAGATCAGGATAATGACAGCAATCTGATACCTGTAGAGGTTTGATGGGGCATTGTTATTTTCATATATTTGTGTTTTGTCTACTTCAATCAAGAATAAAAGCGGTCAATGAAACTACACGGTTTATTATGTTATAACTAATGAATTATGCCCTATTCTTATACCATTGTCATTGAAAGGGCAAAAACAAATCTCAATCATAGGCTAAAACTACATTTTTAAAGGAATAGCCCCTCTAACCGTGTAATTTATTCCAAATGAATCATTATTGCCAGTTATTCAGCTTTTCACCTTGAAGCAAATTTTTCAGTAACAAAAGTGAATAATGAATAAGGTATGTATTTATGAAAGTGAGAAAGTCTGGGCCCGCCAAAGGTTCTGGGAATGCAGGGGTTAAAGTTCAATGTATTTATCATAAATATTGCATTTAAGGTATTACATATTTGAACAGTCAAATAATTTACCCTAAGATACTTCTCATAATCCAACCTGAATATTTTGCAAAAACAAATAATTTCCTGCTGGTTTTTTTTTTTTTTGGGGGGGGGGGGGGGGGGATGCGTTTGGTCTTTCTTACGAGAGCTGGTGCTTTCCGCCATAGTCATCAGGCCATTCCACCATGCAGACTGTGCGGTGCGAGTAGACCTTGGTGCTTGAGTAGAAACACTGAGGGAAGGCCAAGGAAAAAGCCACAGCCCATATTACACCAATCACTACTTTGGTGGTGGTAGAGGACAGTCTGGCCCTCAAAGGGTGGATAATGGCCATGTATCTGTGATGGTAAACAAATCACACCTTACTAAACAGATAGAACATAACCCATGCTAAAGACAGACAGATTGATGTCTCAGTCAAATTCACAATCATACTCTGAAACGTCATATGTTCATTATCATTTCAAAATCAAACATAAACCAAATTATATGCATGTTTATAAGTACAACTAATCAGTTCGTGTCAACTAGGCATCAGTAATTATGTCAACGCTCTTCTGACAAGGTGGCAGAAAATCCAATAAGAATTGCTGTGATATCACTTCAGACTAAACAAGCTTCTGTAGAGTATAAATATTTAATGTAAAACCTCATTACTGACATTTCTAAATGGTTACTAATTTATATTTCTAATTTCTAATTCCATTACATTTCCTTGTCCTTGTCCTGAATGGGGTAATATGCAATAAGCCAATAGCAGAATATATCTTTTGGCCTGTAAAAGGCTATAAATTACACACTTTTCCATTACATGTGCCAGTTGTATTACCACGACAAAAAAAGCAATATTTGTATAGAAGCAAGAACCAGAAGAGAAATAAAGTAATGAAACAATGAACAGGACACACACACAAACACACAAGCACACACACACACACACACACACACACACACACAAACACACAAGCACACAAGCACACACACACACACAAACACACCCACACATTCCTAGAAGGCAGACAGTAGGGAGATGGCAATATATTATTGCTCACAATAATACTGGTATAACTTTAAAGATGATATGGTTTTCCATATCACAATGTTGTGACATAAGCAGGGTTCTACTAGTCAGGGTTCTACTAGTGTTTTGCTTGTATATACGTCACGTCTATGCCGGAATCTGCGTCAAACTTCAGCTCCTAGAATACAGCACAGATTAAAAACATGCAAGCCAAGGATTACAACACACTGCCATCTCAAACACTCTCACGTTCACGTTCAGAGCCACGCTCATAGTATATAAGGACACTTAGTTCACACTCACTTCGCAAAGTATACGCTCTGTATTGATTTTCATCAGTTGTTACCAAGCCTTTTGAACATTGATTGCTGTCCTGGTTTTGATCTGGTTTCTGGTTTCCTCGACTTGCTCCTGTCTGACCTTGTTAATGCTGTTTGTTGATCACCTGACCTTTGCCTGTACCTCTACCTTGTTTTGAATCTCGCAGCAGGAAACTGTGGCTTGTGGCACATGGCTGCATCATTGGAGAACACCATCAGCAGATTGACCAGCTCACCTTGCAGATGGCACAGCTCCCATCAGGTCTATGAATGGTGACTATTCAGTCTACCACGTCACTCAGAGCATAGCCCGAGGGATCCCGGCACACACGAAGATTGCTCAATTCATCAGTCTGCTTACTGACAAAGCGCTGGCCTGGCCCACAGCAGTGTGGTCACAAAGACATGTGAATGTGGCCTTTTAAGATCCACTTCCTCCATGTGTTTCATGAGTGTTTGACCATTCTTCAGAGGGTAAGGAGATTGGGGAGCAGCTTCTCACCTTAAAGCAAGGAACCCAAAGCACTGCAGAATTTGCACTCAACTTATGCACGTTGACAGTGGGCACTGAAAGATGCCTACTGCCAAGATGCCTACTGCCAGTGGTAGTAGGCACTGAAAGATGCCTACTACCTTCTCACAGAGCTTGCATGCTGTAATGACCAAGTATCTCTCGATGCACTGATCGACATGTCCATCCACCTAGATGCTCTCATCCATAAGCGAGGCACCATAAAAGCGAACATCTCCCCTATGCCAGATCTACAGGTCATAGAACCCATGCAGCTGGTAGAAGTAATGCTGAATGACATGGAATGCCAGAGGTGATGTTGAGAGAGACTGTGCATCTAATGTGGTAGTCCTCAGCACCAAGTGGCACAGTGTCCATCATGTTCGCAGGCCAAAGTTCCCCAGTCCAAACTTTGGTTGGAGGATCCATTGGAGGAGCCCCCATCACACATTGTACTAAGCCCATTACTTTCATAGACATTGCATCCACCACCATAGAGAGCACTGAACCTCAAGCCCACATGGAAATTCCCACAGAGTATAATGAATTCATTGAAGTATTCAATAAAACCAAAGCCATTGGGCTCCCACAGCACCATATGACTGTGCATTCGAGCTCCAAGCATGAGCTCCTAGCATCTTCTCACAATCGTATCTAACCCCTGTCTGCCAAAAAGACCTGTTAACCTCTGCCCCTCATACCACACATGTTAATCAAACAATTTAAAAACATTTCTCTCTCTCTCTCACTCTCTCTCTCACACACACACATACACACACACACAATATAAATAGATAGATAGCTAGATAGATAGATAGATAGATACACTTACTGTTCACTTTAAGATAAGATAAGATAAAATGTACCTTTATTAGGAACATCTGTACACCTGTACATTTATGCAGTTATCCAATCAGCCAAACACGCAGTAGCAGCACAATGCATAAATTAAGCAGATACAGGTTAAGAGCTTCAGTAAATGTTCACATCACACATCAGAATGAGCAACTCAAATGAGTTTGCATCAGAAGGCTAGCCATTACCGGCCGTCTTCTTCCTCTCCAGATATCTGTCACATAGGTTTCACGTGTTTGTCAAACATCCAATTTTTCAGATTTCTTTACAAGAATAATGTGTCCCCAATTTTTTGATGCAGAACTATTATCAGATATGTTAATATTGAACACTCAAGTATATATTTCAATGCTCTTTTAATCTTCTAATCTTATGAAAAAGCACATACATGGCCCCTTGTAGTAGTGCAGATGCAGGCATTATAGGTAATAAGGGACACCTTTATTTAGTATTTATTTTTATTAAATATTTTTATGGTTTATTTTAAATATACGTAGGCAGTTTTTTCATCACTGAAATGATTTGGGCATTACTAATGTAAACAAATTTCCTGTAGGCTAGTAATTTCTATAGTACACATGTATGCCTGTAATTATTTTCTATAGTGTGCTAATAATATATATTTTATATTTTATTATGCAATAGTATTATATTATAAGGACTCTCAAACACTCAAAACAGGCATCCAAAGAAAAAACATCCTAGTAAAGATGTGCCATCATGAGCCGCCAGAACAGCTTCGGTGCTCCTTGGCTTCCATTATACAAATCTTTTGAAGTGGACTGAAAAGATGAACATCGTTCTTCCAGTAAATATTACTTCGACAGATGTTATGATGATGGCAGTGATAAGCTGGTGAAAGTAAAGCCAATAGTATATGATTTACATCATTTTCAACCTTATCAAACCATTCAGTGTCCCCTTGTGCCCTGTGGATGGAAGAATTGCCATCCTGGAAGAGACCATTCCCACCAGGATAGAAATGTTTTATAATACGATAAAGATGATCAGTCACAAGTATTGATTTGTATTTACTCTTCCTTCTAAAGGGACAAGCGGACATAAACCAGGGCAAGAAAAATACATGAGAACCACAGCATAGTGGAGCCGTTGGCTTTTCCTTTCATTTGTCACTCGTCTTTATTTTGTGTCCAGATAACCTTTTTTTTTTTTATAAAAAAAAATGCAGGTGGACATAAATGATAGCCAGGATATTAAAACAAATAGCTCCTGACACAATGATTAATTTGGCTCATTATTTCATGTACTTATTATATGTTGTTTTATATGATTTAAATTATGCAAATATTACTTTTAGGATTATATTTGTGCGCATTCAAGCCAATACTAATTTATGGTGGATAAATTAGTCAGTCAGATTAGGGTGTGAACAAATTAACAGTCGGATTAGTGTGTGAACAAATTAACAGTCGGATTAGTGTGTGAACAAATTAACAATCGGATTAGTGTGTGAACAAATTAACAATCGGATTTAGCGTGTGAGCAAATTAACAATCAGATTAGTGTGTGGACAAATTAACAATCGGATTAGTGTATGAACAAATTAACAATCGGATTAGTGTGTGAACAAATTAACAATCCGATTAGTGTGTGAACAAATTAACAATCCAATTAGTGTGTGAACAAATTAACTTCAGATTATGTTTAGAGGGTGACTAGTGAAAACATGAATCCAGCACTACACCCTCTCTGAATTATTAAGTACATCCTTTATTATTATTATTATTATTATTAATAATTTATTATTTTTTTATTATAGGCATATTATGGCTCCACTACATCTTATATTGAAATGAGAGAAGTGATGTATACAGTGCTTACCTGTCCACAGCAATAGCAGCCATCGAATAGATGCTGGAGAAGACGGCAGTGATGGGGATAAAGTTCTGGAATTTGCAGTAGCCCAAACCAAAGTACCAGTCGTTGTGCAACGCGTAAACGAAATTGAAGACGGTGTTAAAGGTGGCCATGGAGGCGTCGGAGAAAGCCAGGTTCACGATGAAGTAGTTAGTGACCGTCCTCATGCGTCTGTGCGCAAGGATGATCCAGATCACGGTGACATTTCCCACCACAGACACCAGCACTACCAGAGAGTAGGCGAGCGCCCACAGAGCCACTTGCCACGCGGGTTGCGCGAACAGGTTGGTGGAGGTCTCGTTCCCATCATCATCATCTCCGTCGTTAAGCACTGATGTGAACGAGAGCGGATCCGAGGTCGCCTCCATATCAGTCGCC